>NC_057812.1:211804904-211955649 GCF_018294505.1 Triticum aestivum
CGCCGCCCCGCCGCCTCGCACCACCCGCCGCCCTATCGGAGTCTCGCAGGAGCGCCACCGCCCGGTTTTTGAGAAAAAGCCATTTTTTTTAAATCCCTAGTTTACGTTAAATAGATCAGTTTTCTTCGGTTTATTTATTTAGCGATCGTTCGCTCGTCCGTTCGTTTTAACGAACGCGTTTTTCGTTTAGTTCCTGTTAACGAACGTTCGTTCGTTAATCGTTCGTCATTTTTCTTTTTCTCGGATTAAATCCGCCATTATTCTGATCGCGATTTCTGACCCGATGCTCGTTTTAGTTTAACTTTTCGCTCGTTTGTCAGAATCAGGCGATTCAAGCGCCTGGAGTTTCGTCTCGAAAACCTGTTTCCGTTTAACCAACCCAAACAAGTTATTGCCTCAGTAAAATTTTCCCTAGTTTCACATTAGTAAATGAAGCTTATTTCTTTTGCCGTTTGTCTTCCGTTGCTTCGTTCGATTTGATTCTTTTTGCCAACCGGAGTTCTTAAGTTGAAATTTCTGGTTAGATCTCTTATTCGAGTTTTACCTGTGCATTAGATGAGTACTTATTGTATGCTTTTTTGTTTGCGATAGAGTACCCGGAGTGCGCCGCTTGCTACTTCAAATCGCTAGGTTTTGCGGATCATCAGTAAGTCAAGTAACACTTTGATCATACCTTCCTACTACCCTGTTTTATTGCATTAGATCAATCCTCACACATTGCATTGACTAGGATCTAATTAAATTTTGGGTTTGGGAAGTAGATGAGGTAGTACCTATTACCTGTTATTATCAAACCTTTGGGAGTTACTTCTACGTTTGCTTATTATGCCATGCTATGCCAGTAGACGTGGATTGGGTGAGTGGAATCCATGACAGATGTGAGTTTGTTAAATTAATGGTTTATCTAAGGTGGAAACATAAATACACATCTGGGTGGATTGAGCCACCTGGGTATTCCAGCGATTGCCTGATTTTCTTTTGGTCCGCCACCCAGGCTCAAAGGGATCATGAGATTATTCATACTAGAAACTTTTGTGTGCAGCCACAAGCTATTATGGGCTCTGCCATAGTTGACTAAGTCGTGCGAACTCTTACATTGGTTGAGGGAGTCTTGGATTATGGGGTCTCCGGACAACCGGACTATATCCATTGGCCGGACTATTAGACTATGAAGATACAGGATTGAAGACTTCATCTCGTGCCCGGATGGGACTCTACTTGGCGTGGAAGGCAAGCTAGGCAATACGGATATGTATATCTCCTCCTTTGTAACCGACCTTGTGCAACCCTAGCCACTCCGGTGTCTATATAAACCGGGGGGTTTTAGTCCGTAGGACAACATACAATCATACCATAGGCTAGCTTCTAGGGTTTAGCCTCTCCAATCTCGTGGTAGATCTACTCTTGTACTACCCATATCATCAATATTAATCAAGCAGGACCTAGGGTTTTACCTCCATCAAGAGGGCCAGAACCTGGGTAAAACATTGTGTCCCCTGCCTCCTGTTACCATCCACATTAGACGCACAGTTCGGGACCCCCTACCCGAGATCCGCCGGTTTTGACACCGACATTGGTGCTTTCACTAAGAGTTCCTCTGTGCCGTCGCCAGAAGGAAGGATGTCTCGTATCGTCTTTAAAGACGGTACTACTATTGGGGGAGCTTTGGCTGTCGGCCAAACTCTCCGGCTATGCGGGTTCATCATGACCGCCTGTACGGCCGCCGCGCCGACGATGAATTATCGGTTCATCGAAAGCAGCCTCCATGTCAAATCGGCACTCGCAGAACAAATGGATCCAATGGAGCTCTCCTCCTTAAACGAGCTCTTGGATCACATCGCCGCCTTCGGAGTCGCTACGGACTACGATCGTATTGGGCTTAAACCCGATCAAAGGGAGATTAACTCTCCACCGGTCACCCATCATATTGTAGTGGTGGAGGAACAATGCGGCGACCTTTCCTCTATCCTAAGGACCAACTATGTCTGGATTTCCGAGCTCCCCGAGCTGGACGCCCGTTCGCGGGAGGACAACATCCAATCCCTGAACTTAGAGTCAGACAACGGACCAGGATTAGCGGGTAACATCCCGGAACTGGAACTTCAAAAATTGGAAACTCCTCGGCCCCTGGATCCCAGATCAGGTAGGGGTTTGGATTCAATTCCACCCACCCACCAAAACACAAGTGACCTTTCCCATATCAGGCAAGAGCCCCAGGAAACAGTACATCATTACTGGGCCAGATTCCTCCTTGCGATGAACAAGGTTAAGGACTGTCATGAGGAAGATGCAATCTTATTTTTTCTGCAATAATTGCACAGACAAGGGAATCCTTAACGCCATAAATCGCCTTGAGATAACACGCTTTCCTGACTTGGCGCCCATAGTACGAAAGTACTGTGTGATGGAAAGTGCCTGGAAAACCGAAAGAAACTTTTGGGATAATCTGGCCCTGAACACAAACCTAGTCCAAAATAAAAGGGTGCATTATCACAATACACCCGGGTTAACTACCAAAAAGCAAAAACCCTCTACAGAGCAAGGAACCGTACTGGAGGGATGGCTCAACGGACCCTGCAAAATTCATAGCACGGCGGATATAATACCAATGCACAGCCATAGAGCATGTTGGATACTCCGGCAGGTAGCCAAAAGTGGAGAGGATCTTCTTATCCCACATACCACAGAGCACCATCTAGTGGATAACAATACGGTGTTAACAGTGTTCGAGACCTTTGCGTCAAATAATAGACGCAAGCGAACACTCCGCGACATGGCCGAAATCTGCCGTGTAGCAGCAACAAATCCATGGAGTGACACGGCTATTACCTTCAATGCCAGTGATGAACCCAAATTCCGAACAGCCCGAGCACCAGCCGCACTGGTCCTCAGTCCAATCGTGGATGGCTTTCGACTCACCAAAGTACTCATGGACAGCAGCAGCAGACCAAACCTCATCTATGAGGAAACCCTTCAAAAGATGGAGATAGACTGGAACCGCATCAAGCAAAGTAGCACAACCTTTAGAGGAATGATCCCCAGTCGGGAAGCACGCTATGCTGGGAAAATCACACTAGATGTGGTATTCGGCACGCCGGACAATTACAGGTCCGAAGAAATTACATTCCAAGTGGCCCCATTCAGCAGTGGCTATCACGCTCTTTTAGGATGGGAGGCGTTCACAATCTTCCAAGCCATACCCCATTATGGGTACATGAAGCTTAAAATGCCCGGGCCCAACGGAATCATCACTCTCGCTAGTGATCCGGACACAGCACTCCGTGCCGAAAACAAAACAGCGGCATTGGCCCTCGAGGCATTATCCGAAGCCCTCTCGGCCGAGGAGTTAACCATGCTACGCTCCACAGTGGACAGGGACGATGTGATACTCGACAAGAGATCCAAGTCCACCTCTTTTAAACTAGCGGATGAAATAGTCAAAATCCAAGTCCACCCAACGGACCCTACCAAAACAGCCTCCCTTGGGGCACAGTTAAACCCCGCTGTGGACGCCGCACTATGGGACTTCCTGCGCGAGAATTGGGACATGTTCGCCTGGCATCCCTCAGACATGCCAGGAATCCCACGCAGGTTGGCCGAGCATAGCCTCAATATCCTAAAGGGATTCAAGCCGGTCAAGCAAGATCTTCGGTGTTTCTCTGAACCTAAGAGACAGGCCATGGGAGAAGAACCAGCCAAGTTATTGGAGGCCGGATTCATCAGAGAAATAAAACATCCGGACTGGCTACCAAACCTGGTGATGGTACCAAAGAAGGACAAATCCTGGCGCCTTTGCGTCGATTTCAAAGACCTCAATAAAGCTTGCCCAAAGGATTCCTCCCCCCTCCCACGCATCGATCAAATTATTGACGCTACCACAGGACACGAGTCATTGTGTTTCCTCGACGCTTACTCCGGTTACCACCAAATCAAGATGGCGGAGTCCGACCAAGCCGCAACGGCATTCATCACACCATACGGCCCCTTATGCTTTAACACAATGCCTTTTGGACTCAAAAACGCCGGCGCAACATATCAGCGCATGATTCAGACATGTCTGGAGAAACAAATTGGCAAAACAATAGAGGCATACGTAGACGATGTGGTCGTCAAAACCAAACACATCGACTCTTTGATAGATGACTTGAGGCTCACGTTCGACAACCTCCGAACATATGACATCAAGCTCAACCCGGAAAAATGCGTTTTCGGCGTACCAGCCGGAAAGCTCCTGGGATTCAACGTCTCCAGTAGAGGTATTGAAGCTAATCCGGCCAAAATCCGAGCTTTGTCACAGTTGGCTACCCCAATAGACCTCAAACAAATCCAGAAGTTAACCGGATGCGTGGCGTCTCTAAGCCGCTTTATCTCCCACTTAGGAGAAAAGGCTTTACCCCTTTATCGCCTCCTTCGGCGCACTGAACACTTCGAGTGGATGGACGCGGCCACAGCCGGATTGGAAGAAATAAAGGCCATTCTGGCAACCAACCCAATCCTAGCCGCGCCAAACATCGGCGAACCAATGTTGTTGTACATCGCGGCAACTCATCAAGTTGTAAGCGCGGTGCTCGTTGTCGAACGAGAAGCGGCCGGAAACAAATTCCCTCTTCAAAAGCTGGTATACTATGTATCCACCATCCTCACTCCATGCAAATCACGGTACCCACATTACCAAAAGATAGCATATGCAGTATTCATGGCATCACGGAAACTGCAACACTACTTTCAAGAGTGTTCGATTACAGTAGCCTCGGAAGTGCCACTTAATGATATCATCAACAACCGCGACGCTACGGGCCGGATTTCCAAATGGGCCATTGAGCTCCTCCCATTCGATATAACATACAAACCTCGCCGAGCCATTAAATCGCAAGTACTTGCCAACTTCGTCACCGAATGGACGGAGGCCAAACTCCCTAAAGAGTATGGCGCATACTCCAATTGGATCATGCACTTCGACTGTTCTAAAATGCTGGCCGGTCTAGGGGCTGGCGTCGTCCTGATGTCCCCAACCGGAGATACCGTTCAGTACATACTGCAAATATTGTATACAGACTCCAACAATGCAGCTGAATACGAAGCTTTGTTGCATGGTCTTTGGATGGCAGTCTCCATGGGCATTCAATGCCTGGAGGTGCGTGGGGATTCAAACCTCACAATATCCCAAATAAACGGAGATTTTGATGCCAAGGATCTGAAAATGGTGGCCTATTAAAACGCCATCCTAAAAATGGCAGCTCGGTTCGAGGGACTCGAATTTAACCATGTGGCTCGGGAAAACAATCAGGAGGCGGATATCCTCCCCGCATCAGCGCAAAACATGACGCGGTCCCCCCCAACATATTTTTGGAAAGGCTTTTCAAGCCATCCGTAGTATGGGAAGGGGACACCGGTAACAGTAGTCCGGACCCAGCCAAAATACCCGATACCGAACTCTCTGACACAATCGGAGGCTCGGCCACCGAAATAACACCGTCAGCCCACGAAATAATGGCCATTATTGCCCCGTGGACAAAACCATTCCTGGCCTACCTAACTAGACAGGAACTTCCGGAGGACCAAAATGAGGGACGTTGCATAGTGCGGCGATCCAAGGCCTACAGGGTCCATGAGGGAGAATTGTACAATAAAAGCACTACCGGAGTCCTTCAAAGGTGCATCTCCGAAGAGGATGGGCGGAATCTTTTGGCAGAAATTCACGCCCGACTCGGCGGTCATCACGCCGCAGCCCGGGCTCTTGTAAGCAAGGCCTTCCGTATAGGATTCTATTGGCCAACGGCCCGAGTAGACGCACAGGACTTGGTCCAACGTTGCGCCGGTTGCCAGCTCTTTGCAAATCAAAGCCACATGCCACCCACCGCCCTCCAAACAATCCCCATTACATGGCCCTTTGCGGTCTGGGGGCTTGACATGGTTGGACCCCTTAAAGGGGGAACCCACAAGAAAAAATACTTATTGGTCATGGTGGATAAATTCATCAAATGGATAGAGGCCAAACCAGTTAAAACAACCCAATCCGGACCGGTGATAGATTTCATATCCGGGGTTGTACACCGTTATGGCGTCCCCCACAGCATCATCACTGATAATGGCACGAACTTCACAGCCGACGAGGTAAAACTCTGGTGTAGCAAAATGGGCATCAAGCTCGATTATGCCTCAGTCTATCACCCACAAACCAACGGTCAAGTCGAGCGTGCAAACGGTCTTATAATGAGCGGCATTAAACCTAGATTAGTGCGTTCCTTAACGGAGTCTAACACGCACTGGGTAGAGGAGCTCGACTCCGTACTCTGGGGGCTGCGGACCACGCCGAATCATAGTACCGGATATACACCCTTCTTTATGGTGTACGGCGCAGAGGCAGTCTTGCCCTGTGACATAATTCATGACTCACCTAGAGTGCGCATGTACGAAGAAAGAGAAGCCGAGCTCGATCGGCAGGACAGTCTGGACACCTTGGAGGAGGAGCGCAACGTAGCCAAAGCCCGTTCCGCATTTTATCAGCAACAGGCTCACAGATACCAAAGCAGAGAAGTACGGGCCCAAACTTATAACATTGGCGAACTAGTTCTACGCCTGCCGGATAAGAAAAAGAACAAGCTCAAGCCCAAATGGAAAGGTCCCTTCATTATCGACCAAGTTCTGACCGGTGGAGCGTACCGACTATGGGATGCATCGACTAGTCGACTCGAGCCGACCCCATGGAACGCGGCCAGGCTCCGAAGATTCTACGCCTAGCACCGGACTCTATGTTAGTCCCCTCCCTTTGTCCATTTTTTCACAAATACATTATCTGTCCTGTTTTCCTTTCTTTCTTTCTTTTCTTATTTCCCTAGGTCTTCAAGGGTCACCTTGTGCCTTGTTTGCACATTACAGATGCGCTAGCCGCACTCTTCATACCTGGGGGCTTCTTTCACAGAAGCTTAAATTATTTATCCGGGATTCATGCCCAACACATGTGTTATACTTTCGCATGCACCTTTTTTCACCATTATATGCATCGATATGACTTAAGTTTTGGCCAAGCTGGGTTGCATGGCTCTTGTATTTATGCCCTACGTTCCCGTTAATTCGGCTAGGGCATAAGGGTAGCACCTCTACGATTGTTATTGCCGGGTCAGCCGGATGTGTACCTCAGACTGGGTGAAGCCGAAAGCTAGTGTTCTTAAGGGAATATTCGGTCGGTGAACAAAAGATGATTTTTATTTTTCATATCTGCCCCCAGATGTTTTTCCTGCATTTCCTATCGCAGTCCGGACATGCACTTTAGGGCATGCTTGCCCAGGGAAAGGAACCCTTAACGAAAATATTCTCCCTGGAAGATGTTTCTTACTACCCATGTAATATAACATAACTAGTTGGGCACTTGTATGATAAAGCACTAATGACCCCTACGCTTAGTCTCCACGCATACCCCGGTTCTTATATAACTGAGCGGGTATTCGGATACACTCCGGACTATTGGGCCCGGAGGCTGAAGCGAAAAGGTCCGCAACGACAAATGATCTACAATCCGGCTAGAAGGCATTATACATGTCACTTCAATTACATAGTCATGCAGACTGACTAAATTCTTCTTCTATACCATCCAATAGGCGGTCTAGCTTACAATCCTGTTGGGAATACTTTGCAGCTAATTCTACTTGCCAATCAAACTAAACTAATGGGAATTTCTTTTCCGTCGGGCCCCACAGGTCCGACCTCGGCCATGTGATTTGGGTCTGCTTTGGTATACCGCGTCTTCACCATGGCCCAGGCTTCTCTGGCACCTTGTCAGCAGGCGGATATCTTCCATAATCGGAAGCGCCGCCGCGCTCCTTTGAGCTTCTCCGCAAGCTCCGCAACACCCTCTAGAAGGGAGACGGATGGCCACAAAGCCTGGGCAACACCCTGCATCACCTGCCGAACTTGTTCGTGCAGATGTGACAGCTCGGACAGAACACCCGCAGACCCGGGCATTTCCTCCGTGGGATGACCCGTCAGCATACCTACAGACATAACGTTGTTAGTTGGGTTCTTCACCGAATACCTTTAATGGATTCATTCAAGCACTTACTAAAAATGCCGCGTCGAAGCCTCTTATTCTCCTTCTCGGAGTCTGCAAACTGGCCCCGAACGTCTTTTAGTTCCACGTTGAGCCTTATATTGGCATCTTGGAGATTGTTTTTCTCCCGCCTAACCTCCGTCAGCATGCTTTTGCCAGCTTCTAGCTGCCGTATAACATGTTGGTCCCCCGGATTTTCTCCGGATTCATCTACAAAATCTATTGTTAGATCTGCAGCCACGCCGCGCACTATATGGTAACCATCATTCTTTAAAATGTTTCCAGCGGGGGCCTTTTTCTGTTCCTGCAGTGCGGTCATAGCGGCCCGTAGTTGGGTCTTGCATTCCTCCATATCCTGGGACAGCTTAATATTCTTCTCTGTAAGAACCTGCACAAGAAGGATGATTCTTAAATCAGTTCTGCTAACTGTTTCAAGTCTCACGGGCTACTGATACATATAAATCGTCAGATTCACTCACCCATACATCCTTTACGTACTGATCTGTGGCTCCGGCTAGACCATCTTGAGCGGCACGGAGGTACGCTTCTCCAGAATTAAAGGCATCAAACACCTCTGGTGAGAAACAAGCATCACGGAGTACGGCCCGGCGGCGCCTATGATTCATGGCGCTTTCCAGTTCTGAGTTTGTAGCAGATAACCTATCTGCATCCTCTATAGGGGGATTATTAAGCGCTTGCCCATATCGGCTTCTGCATCCGTGTCCGGTCCTGGTGCCCGACTGGTGGAAGCGTGATCGGCGATATCGCCGGACATATTCTAGGAAGCATTTTTTCTGTTAAAGAAACACGGGCGTCATTATACTTTGAGAAAGACAACAACCACGGAGCAGGGTTTGTTGTACCTTTGCGCCAGCATCTCCGTCCTAACCGCCTTCCTTTTTGGCCTACCCGGCCTCGGCGCCTCCTGTTGGCGCGTTGCTGTAGGGCGTCCCGAATGCCTTCCCTGTAAAAAGGCCATGTGAATATGGTGGGTGAAGTGTCTAAAAGGGGATCCTACCTTTTTGAGTTGGGACTTTTCGGTTTTTCTTACGTGCGATGCAGGGAGCAGTCCGGGATAGTCGGCCTAATGACCACCATGGCATCATCACATCTCAATTGATAGAACTGCCGGTTTATCAGCTCCACGGAGATAATCAGATCTTCTTCGAGTCCGGAGTCGAGAGCCCGGTCAGGGTCCTCCGGTTGTGGAGAAGGGCTGCACACCTCCTTTATGGCCTTTCGCAGTTCCTGCCGTAAATTGGCAAGGTGAATACTTACAACGAAAAAAGCGGGAAGATGGAAGTAAGGGGGTATATCTTACCCAGCTTGGAGGATTGTACACGGAGAATCCGTCTCGTGGCTTGATGCGAGTGAACTCCTCCTCCTCTCCCTTGAACAGTTCGGACAGCATTTTGGCTAATGCGGCAGCATCGCCCGGACCCTTACGACCGTAGCGGGTGGCGTCATCCTCCCCGTTGAAATACCATAAGGGATGCCCACGATATTGAAGTGGTTGCACTCCCCGCATTATGCAAATCGACATAACTTCGGTTATTGTCAAACCTGACTGAGCCAGTGCCTTAATCCGGTTCATCAGATAGAGGACTTCTCTGTCGTCTTCCGCCTGGGGGCTCCGCGGGCGCCAACTTCGGCGCTTCTTCAGAGGAGCATTGTTGAACTCAGGGAGACCCCGCCGAACAGGGTCCGGAAGGGGAACGTCCTCCATATAAAACCATTCTGAAGGCCAATCTTCGGACGGCTTCTTCAGGGTACCGGACAAATATCCGGTATCGGCGATGCGCCATAATTCGGCTCCGCCCACTTGATAAAGTGATTCCCTTTGTGTGCGAGGGACAAGGCAAAATAGCCTTTTCCACCGCTCGAGGTGAGCCTCGCAGCCTAGGAACAACTCGCAAAGAGCCACGTAGCCGGCGATGTGTAGGATGGAGGCAGGGGTGAGATTGTGTAGTTGGAGGCCGTAGAACTCCAGGAGCCCGCGGAGGAACGGATGAATTGGAAATCCGAGTCCCCTTAGTAAGTAAGGAACAAGGCAAACCTGTTACCCCATGGAGGGACAGGGAAAGTTCTCCGCTTGCTCCCTGCCATTGTAGGTGGTGAGCCTGGCTCGAACGGGCACCATGTATGCCGGAGGAAGAAATCCTTTGGTCTGCAGTTCGACCAATCGACTATGTGGAACTGAACACCTCTCCCAATCACCGAGCTTAGGGCTACGGGGGCGGGAGGAGGAGCTGCGGAGGTTGGCCATGCTGGAATGGATCTTTCCGAAACGCGCTTTGATGGATTCTCGTTGAGGGGAGAATGGTGTGGATCGGATCTAAGAATCCCAATCCCTTTATAGACAATTTATTTATCTGGCTAGGGGTGAATGTAAAAATACCCTGGCGCCTCGTATTCAATTGAGAAATTGCCCTTATTGGGCGCAGAAGCCAAGAGGATCAACATTTATGGGGTCGGATACTATTTACAAACACTTGGAAATTGGAGAAGAACCCGCCTTGCAATGCCGAAGACAATGCTGCGCGCCGGACTCGTCGTCATTGAAGCCTGGTTCGGGGGCTACTGAGGGAGTCCTAGATTAGGGGGTCTCCGGACAGCCGGACTATATCCATTGGCCGGACTATTAGACTATGAAGATACATGATTGAAGACTTCATCTCGTGCCTGGATGGGACTCTACTTGGCGTGGAAGGCAAGCTAGGAAATATGGATATGTATATCTCCTCCTTTGTAACCGACCTTGTGTAACCCTAGCCCCTCCGGTGTCTATATAAACCGGAGGGTTTTAGTCCGTAGGACAACATACAATCATACCATAGGCTAGCTTCTAGTGTTTAGCCTCTCCGATCTCGTGGTAGATCTACTCTTGTACTACCCATATCATCAATATTAATCAAGCAGGACGTAGGGTTTTACCTCCATCAAGAGGGCCCGAACCTGGGTAAAACATTGTGTTCCCTGCCTCCTGTTACCATCCGCCTTAGATGCACAGTTCGGGACCCCCTACCCGAGATCCGCCGGTTTTGACACCGACAGTGGTAGACTAGCAGATGTAGGTGATGTAGGTTGGTACGGTCTACCAGTTCGTAAGGTGCTAGCGCTTCTGAAAGACTATGTCTCGGTCATCCGTTTCTCAAACACCATGTAGTGCAAGAAATCCAACGGAGGAGATCGAGTCTTGTGGGTAAAAGTGTGCAAACCTCTGCAGAGTGTATAAACTAGTCATGGTTAGATGTGTCCCTGGTTATGGACATCTTGAGTATCTAGTACTTGGATTATCATGTGAATCTCATCATGTTACTCTAAATTAATATTGTGGGGTTTTGTCTTAATGTTGATGCTTAATTGGGATTGAGAATGCTGTCAACCATTCTCAATGTCTAACAACTACCATGATAGTTAAATAAATTTTATTCCTTTGCAGTAGGGAAAAATTGGCTTTATGCAAAAATTGTAACCATAGAGCTTTCCACCAGCCAAATATGCATGTAGTATAGCCTTATTTGTTCATTACTCTCTATGTGTTACATTGCCAGCATATTCCATGTGCTGACCCATTTCGGGCTGCAACGTTAATGTTGTAGACTTTTCAGACAACGAGTAAGGTGCTTTTAGGTCGTGGTTCTATACTCAGTGATGCCATTGTAGTTGATGGACTCACTTATCTTCCAAGCCTTCCGTTGTTATCGTTATTAGATGGCCTTAAGCCATATTTATTGTAATAAGTTCTCTTTTGAGACTCTCAATGTAATAAGTGTGTGATTGCTACTCTGTTATAAAGCCTTCAAGTACTGTGTGGTGTCAGCATTCCTGATCCAGGGATGACACCTGAGCACAGAGATTGGACTGTTTGAGGTCTGGTCACTACAGATAATGAGGGTATCGGGATTTGCATGGTGTAAGGACAGTAGATACTTAGTATACAGGCGTCTGAAGCAGGAATTTATGTCCGCCCTGTTCTCATTCAATGATGAGTACGGCGCTCACCACCTGATGTGTTGCCGATATGTATAATGACATCGGTTCACCAGCATTTGGTGCGGCCATTATTGGATTGCTTGCAAGAAGGGTTTTTATTTCCTCTAGTCCGGCTGTTGCTGCGTCCGTCCACTCGAAGTGGTCGGTTCGCCGTAGAAGGAGATAGCGTGGCAATGCCTTTTCTCCCAATCTGGAGATAAAGCGGCTTAGAGCTGCTATGCAACCCGCGGGCTTTTGAACTTGCTTAAGGTCTGTTGGCTTAGCCAATTGTGCCAAAGCCCGGATTTTGGCCGGGTTTGCTTCAATTCCTCTATTGGAAACGATGAAGCCCAACAGTTTTCCAGCAGGGACGCCGAAAACACACTTCTCCGGATTGAGCTTAATGTCATACACGCGGAGGTCGTCGAACCTGAGATGTAAATTGTCTATTAGTGTTTCGACATGCCTAGTTTTGATGACGGCATCGTCCATGTAAGCTTCAACTGTCTTGTCAATCTGTTTCTCCAGGCATGTTTGAATCATGCGTTGGTACGTGGCGCCGATGTTCTTGAGCCCGAAGGGCATAGTGTTGAAGCAGAATGGCCCATATGGGGTGATGAATGTTGTTGTAGCTTGATTGGATTCCTTCATTTTGATTTGATGGTACCCGGAATATGCGTCAAGAAAACACGATGAGTCATGTCCTGCGGTGGCGTCAATGATTTGATCGATGCGGGGGAGGGGGAAGGAATCCTTGGGGCATGCCTTGTTGAGGTCTTTAAAATCGACACACGGGTGCCAGGATTTGTCCTTATTTGGTACCATCACCAAATTTGCCAGCCAGTCCGGACTTTTTATTTCTCTAATGAATCTGGCCTCGATTAGCTTGGCAAGCTCTTCCCCAATAGCTTGGCGTTTGGGTTCGGAGAAGCGCCACAGTGTTTGCTTGACTGGTTTGTGTCCCTTCAATATATTGAGGTTGTGTTCGGCCAACTCGTGTGGGATTCCTGGCATGTCAGAATGGTGCCAGGCAAATATATCCCAATTCTCGCGTAGGAACTCTCGTAGAGCAGCGTCAACCATTGGGTCTAGTTGTGCTCCTATGGATGCTATCTTCTTTGGGCCCGTTGGGTGGACTTGGAATTTGACTATTTCTTCTGTCGGCTTGAATGAGGTAGATTTGGGTCGCTTGTCTAGGACCACATCATATTTGTCCACCGTGGAGCGTAGCGCGGTTAATTCTTCGGCCGCAAGGGCTTCAGATAATGCCTCGAGGGCCAGGGACGCGGTTTTATTCTCGGCGCGGAGTGCTATGTCCAGATCACTAACTAGAGTGATTATGCCATTGGGCCCGGGCATCTTAAGCTTCATGTACCCATAATGGGGTATTGCCTGAAAGCGCGTGAATGCATCTCGCCCCAAGAGGCGTGATATCTGTTGTTGAAGGGGGGCACCTAGAAAGTTATTTCTTCGGACCAATAGTTCTTCGGCGTGCCGAATACCACATTGAGTGTGATTTTTCCCGCACACCGTGCCTCCCGACTAGGAATGATTCCTCGGAAGGTCATGTTGCTTTTCTCAATGCGGCTCATGTCTATTTCCATCTTTCGTATTGTATCCTCATAGATGAGGTTTAGTCCGCTGGCGCCGTCCATGAGAACCTTGGTGAGCCGAAAGCCATCCAAAATTGGGCTGAGGACCAAGGCGGCTGGTGCTCGGACAGTCCTGTGTTTTGGTTCATCGCTAGCGTTAAAGGTTATCGCTGTGTCGTCCCAGGGGTTTATTATTGCGATCTGGCAGACTTCGGCGAGTTCGCAGAGTGCCCTTTTGCACCTATTGTTTGAAGTGAATGTCTCAAAGACTACCAGAACTCTGGGTTTGTGGTCTTCTGGAGGGTGTTGCTCTGGGATGTCCTTGGTGAGGATGTCCTCACCGTTTTTGGCTACCTACCGGAGTATCCAACATGCTCTAAGGCTATGGGTTGGTATAGTATCTGGTGTGGTGTGTATTTTGCAGGGGCCATCAAGCCATCCCTCCAGAACGGTACCGCGTCACGTAATGGGTTTGTATTTCTTGGCTATTGGTCTGGGCGCGTTAGAGGGGTGCACCCTTTTTGACTGGACCAGTGGTTGAGTTGGCGCCGATAGCTCCCAAACTGTGTGATTTCTCTAGGCGCTCTCCATTGCGCTGTACTTCTGTACAATAGTTACCAAGTTAGTGAAGTGTAGTATGCGGCGGCGATTAATGGCATTGAGGAGTCCTTCGTTCGTGCAGTTATTGCGGAACGCTGATATCGCGTCCTCGTCGCGGCAATCCTTGACCTTCTCCTTGACAAGGAGAAATCTGGCCTAGAAGTGGTGGACCGTTTCTCGAGACTATTGTTTTGTGCTCGTGAGAGCACTTATGTCTGGGTGGGTGGGTGGAATTGGATCTGAACCCTGACCCGATCGATGATCCGGAGTCTGGGGTTTTTCCAGACTGAACAGTCCGGGCTCCGGAGTGTCTTCTGATTTTTTAAGCCTACCGTCCGACTCTAAGTTCAGAGGGCAAGGCGTGTCCTTCTGCCGGTTGGTGTCCGGCTTCTCGAGGTTGAAGATCCAAACATAAATCATCCTCAATGTAGAGGAAGGTTTATCTTGCTCCTCGACTACCGCTATCTGGTGGGTGATCGGTGGAGAATTAATCTCTCTCTGGTCGGGTTCAAGCCCAATCCGGTCGTAGTCTGTAGCGACTCCCAAGGCGGTAATGCGATCTAGGAGTTCATTCAAAGACGATAACTCCGTCGGATCCATCTGTTTGGCATATTAAGAATCAACGCAGATGCGTTTTTCGATGACTCGAGAGGTCATCCTCGCTGGCTTAGAGGCTAAGCGGGCGATCATGGTAAAATCGCCCAGCCGGAGGGTTTGGCCCGAGGCTAGAGCTCCTCCGGAGGTAATATTTTCCTTGACGGTAAGTCGAGCCATCAACCTCTATGACAACGGCACAGTGGAACTCTCAATGAAAGCACCAATGTCGGTGTAAAAACCGGCGGATCTCGGGTAGGGTGTCCCGAACTGTGCGTCCAAGGTTGATGGTAACAGGTAACAGGGGACACGAAGCTTTATCCAGGTTCGGGCCCTCTTGATGGAGGTAATACCCTACGTCCTTCTTGATTGATATTGATGAATATGAGTATTACCAGAGTTGATCTACCACGAGATCGTAACGTCTAAACCCTAGAAGTCTAGCCTGTATGACTAAGGTATTGAGTATCCCCTATCCGGACTAAGTCCTCCGGTTTATATAGACACCGGGGGATCTAGTGTTACATAGAGTCGGTTACATAATATGGAATCTTCATAGTTGTTCGCCAAGCCTGCCTTCCATGCCAAGGAGAGTCCCATCCGGACAAGGGCACCATCTTCGGTCTTCATATCTTCACAGCCCATCAGTCCGGCCCATAGATAACAGGCCGGACACCCGAGGACCCCTTAGTCCAGGACTCCCTCACCCATACCCGATACTCAATTCTCCTTTGGTGATGAAGAAGATGGAGACGGTGATGAAGCGATCCTATCCTTAAGGATCAAGAGATTCTCCAATCGATGGAAGATGCTCCGGAGGTGGATGATATGCTTTTGATGCAGAATATTTTCCCGAGTGAGATACTTATTTTGTATGCGAACTATTTCAATGATGCGAAAGGCTTCAATCTCAGGAGATGTAAGGTGAACAAGGTAGGGTTTAAGTATATCTTCCTCATCCTCCTCGGCTGGCAGTGCTTGTTCAAAGACCGGAGACTGATCTACAATAACCTCCATGCTCTCATCTCCTCTGACGGCTTCCGCGGGCTCTTCTCTCTTCAGCTCGATCTTCATCAACCAAGCTTCGTCTTCCACGTTTTTGGAGGAAGAAGAAGACATGGTGCCTAACTCAACAGATCTGACAGAAAACAGCAAGAAAAGAGAATAGGGGATTTTTCCGCGATACGGTGGCTAACAGGTTTGGGAAGTATATATATATATATATATATATATATATATATATATATATATATATATATATATATATATATATATATATTATCTTGGGGGACAAGGAAACGGAAGAAAAACAGAGTCCGGAAGGTGTCCCAGGTGGGCACAACCCACCTGGGCGCGCCAGGCAAGCCTGGCGCGCCCTGGTGTCTTGTGCCCACCAGGGTACGCTTCTCGGTAGTTTCTTATTTTCCTATTTTTCTAAATATTCCAAAACTGACAAAAATATTTTTGCGGATTTTTCGGAGTCTGTTTACTTACCGTATCACGTACCTCCTTATTTTCACGATTCTGGAGTGTTCCAGAAGGACTCTTTTATGTGTTTTTCCGTGTTATAGTTTGGATAATATTATTTTCAACATTAATGGGCGTTCCTGAGATATGATGTTTTATTCGTTGCCCATTGACAACCTTCTGGTTAGTACCTTCGACATTATTTATTTTGATGGCCCTAGACCGATAAGCCTCCTCGATAACATAAGGGCCTTCCCATTTTGAGAGGAGTTTTCCTGCAAAGAATCTGAAACTAGAGTTGTACAAAAGAACATATTCTCCGAATTTAAACTGACGCTTTAGGATTCTTTTGTCATGCCATCTTTTAACTTTTTCTTTGAATAATTTTGCATTTTCATAAGCTTGGGTTCTCCATCATCTAATGATCTAATATCAAATAACCTCTTTTCACCAGCAAGTTTGAAATCATAGTTGAGCTCTTTGATAGCCCAATATGCTTTATGTTCTAACTCAAGAGGCAAATGACATTCTTTTCCATAAACCATTTTATAAGGAGATATACCCATAGGATTTTTATATGCTATTCTATAAGCCCAAAGTGCATCATCTACTTTCTTACACCAATTCTTCCTGGACCTATTGACAGTCTTTTGCAAAATTAATTTTATTTCTCTATTGCTAAGTTCAACTTGACAACTAGACTCATGATGACAGGGTGATGCAATTCTATGGTTAACATCATACTTGGCAAGCATTTTATGGAAAGCACCATGAATAAAGTGTGAACCACCATCAGTCATTAAATATCTAGGGACTCCAAACCTTGGGAAAATAACTTCCTTAAGCATTTTAATAGAGGTGTTGTGATCATCACTACTGGTTGGAATAGCTTCTACCCATTTAGTAACATAATCAACATCAACCAAAATATGTGTATACCCATTAGAGGAAGGAAAAGGTCCCATATAATCAAATCCCCAAACATCAAATGGTTCAACAACAAGTGAATAATTCATAGGCATTTCTTGATGCTTACCGATATTAACTATTCTTCGACATTCATCCCAAGATAAGATGAACTTACGAGCATCCTTGAAGAGAGTAGGCCAATAAAATCTAGATTGCAATACCTTGTGAGAAGTTCTATCTCCAGCATGATGCCCTCCATAAGCTTCAGAGTGACATTTCCGTAGGATTTGTTCGTGTTCATGCTCAGGTACACAACGTCTAATAATACCATCTACTCCTTCTTTATAAAGATGTGGGTCATCCCAAAAGTAATGTCATAAATCATAGAAGATTTTTCCTTTTGTTGATACATAAAGCTAGGTGGTAAATATTTAGCAACAATGTAATTAGCATAGTCAGCATACCAAGGAGTACTATGAGCAACATTTATTGCAGCTAACTGCTCATCAGGAAAACTATCATCAATAGGTAGTGGGTCATCAGGCACATTTTCAAGCCTAGACAAATTATCAACTACGGGGTTCTCAGCTCCTTTTCTATCAATGATATGTAAATCAAATTCTTGTAACTAGAGAACCATCGAATAAGTCTAGGTTTAGCATCTTTCTTTTCCATAAGATATTTAATAGCAGCATGATTGGTGTGAACAATTACTTTGGAATCAACAATATAAGGTCTAAATTTATCACAAGCAAACACCGCCGCTAAGAATTCTTTTTCAGTAGTAGCATAATTTTTTTGAGCACTGTCTAGAGTTTTACTAGTATAATGAATAACATTCAGTTTCCTATCAACTCTTTGTCCTAGAACAACACCAACAACATAACCAGTAGCATCACACATAATTTCAAAAGGCAAGTTCCAATCAGGTGGTTGAACAATAGGTGCAGAAATTAAGGCTTTCTTGAGTGTTTCAAAGGCTTATAAACAATCATCATAAAAAACAAATGGAATATCCTTTTGCAAAAGATTCGTAAGAGGCCTATAAATTCTAGAGAAGTCTTTGATAAATCTCCTATAGAAACCAACATGACCATGGAAACTACGAATACCTTTGATATCTTTAGGACATGGCATTTTCTCAATTTGTCCACTTCAATACCTTTTTCAGAAATTTATGGCCCAAGACAATACCTTCATTAACCATAAAGTGGCACTTCTCCCAATTCAAGACAAGATTTGTTTGTTCACATCTCTGCAAAACTTGATCAAGATTGCTTAAACAATCATAAAAAGACTTCCCATAAACAGACAAGTCATCCATGAAAACCTCAACAATCTTTTCACAAAAGTCAGAGAATATAGCAGTCATAGATGTTTGAAAAGTAGCAGGTGCATTACATAAACTGAAAGGCATAAGTTTATAAGCATAGGTTCCAAAGGGACAAGTAAAAGTGGTCTTTTCTTGATCAGGTTGAGAAACAGGTATTTGTGAAAAAACAGAATATCCATCAAGGAAGCAAAAGTGTGTGTGCTTAGACAATATTTCAAGCATTTGATCAATGAAAGGCAGAGGGTAATGGTCTTTTCTAGTTGCTTTGTTTAATTTTCTAAGATCAATTACCATTCTATAGCCTGTAACAATTATTTGTGGAATAAGTTCATTCTTATCATTAGGAACAATAGTTATACCTCCTTTCTTAGGGACACAATGAACGATACTTACCCATCTACTATCAGCTATAGGATATATTATACCTGCTTCCAGTAGTTTTAAGATTTCCGTTCTTACCACTTCCTTCATTTTTGGATTTAACCGACGTTGGTGATCAACAATAGGTTTAGCATCAGGTTCCATATTAATTTTGTGCTAACATGGAGTGGGACTATTTCCCTTTAAATCATCAAGAGTATATCCAATATTAGGTCGGTGCTTCCTTAGAACTTTCAATAATCTTTCTTCTTCATGTTATGAAAGGTTAGCACTAATAATAACATGATATATCTTATTTTCATCTAGATAAGCATATTTCAAAGTGTCTGGCAATTGTTTTAATTCAAACACAGGATCACCTTCAGGTGGAGGAGGTCCTCCTAGAGTTTCAATAGGAAAATTGTGTTTAAGCAGAGGACGTTGTTCAAAGAAAATCTTAGCTATTTCATTTCTTTCATGCATATGTAAATCATTTTCATGGTCTAGCAGATATTGTTCTAAAGGATCAGTAGGAGGCACAACAATAGAAGCAAGACCAATTAATTCATCTTTACTAGGCAATTCTTTTTCATGAAGCTTTCTACTAAACTTGGAAAAATTAAACTCATGAGACTCATCACCAAAACTAACACCGACAGTTTATTTCTCACAGTCAATTTTAGCATTAACGGTGTTCAAGAAAGGCATGCCAAAGATAATGGGATAAAAGTCATCTTGTGGGGAACCAAGAACAAGAAAATCAGTAGGGTATTTTATTTTCCAACACAAGACTTCAACATCTCTAACAATCCCAATTGGTGATATAGTGTCTTGATTAGCAAGTTTAATAGTAACATCCATGTCTTCTATCTCTGCAGGTGCTATGTCATTCATAATTTCATGATATAAAGTGTAAGGAATAGCACTCACACTAGCACCTATGTCACATAAACCATGATAACAGTGATCTCCTATTTTAACTGAGACAACGGGCATGCCAACAATAGTCTATGTTTATCCTTTTTATCAGGTTTGGCAATTCTAGCAGCTTCTTCACAAAAGTAAATAACATGCCCATCCACATCTTTTTTCAAGAGATCTTTAACCATAGGAATACTAGGTTCTACTTCAATTTGTTTATCAGGTTTAGGTGTTATAATATAGCGTTTGTTAACCACAGTTGAAACTTTAGCATGTTCCTTTATCCTAACAGGGAAAGGTGGTTTCTCAATATAAGTAGAAGGAACAGCATGATCAACATTGTAAAGTGTAGTTTCTTCTTTAAATGGTACCGGTTCTTTAATTTCTTCTTTAATAGGTGGGTGATATTTAAACCACTTCTCCTTTGGGAGATCAACATGAGTAGCGAATGATTCACGGAAGGAGGTTACTATCTCAGAGTCAAGTGCATATTTAGTGCTAAACTTTTGAAAAGCATCGGTATCCATAAAAGATTTAACATAATCATACTTAAGTTTAATACCTGACTCTTTGCCTTCATCGAGTTCCCAATCTTCAGAGTTGCGTTTAGTTCTTTCCAAAAGATCCCACCAGAATTCAATAGTCTTCTTCATAAAAGAACCAACACAAGAGGTATCAAGCATGGTTTGATCATTACGAGGAAGCTGAGCATAAAAGTTCTGGATAATAATTTCTATTGAGAGCTCATGATTGGGCCATGAATGTAACATTGACTTAAGCCTCCCCCAAGATAGAGCGATACTTTATCCTTCATGAGGCCAAAAATTATATATATAATTCCGATCAAGATGAACTAGATGCATGGGATAATTTTTTTGATGGAACTCCAATTTCAAACGATTCCAATTCCAAGATCCAATATCATCGCATAGCCTATACCACGCCGACGCCTTTCCCGTCAAAGATAAAGGGAAAACCTTTTTCATAACTTCATATCTGGGTAAACCTGCAAGCTTGAACAATCCACAAATTTGTTCTACATATATCAAGTGCATATCAGGATGTTCGGTTCCATCTCCTGCATAAGGATTAGCTAGCAGTTGTTCTATCATTCCCGAAGGAATTTCATATTCAATATTTTCAGTAGGTGTAGTAGGTCGAGGGGTGGCTAATTGTGGTTCTGGTCGAGGTGAAGATACCCCAAACAAACCCCTCAAAGGACTGCTTTCCATAGTAACAAGTGACAATACATTTCAGCACACTATATAAATGTTTCCTTACCAATTCCACTTACCAAAGGCACTTCACTCCCCGGAAATGGCGCCATAAAATAGCCTTGATGACCCACAAGTATAGGGGATCAATTGTAGCTCTTTTTGATAAGTAAGAGTGTCGAACCCAATGAGGAGGAGAAGGAAATGACAAGTGATTTTCAGCAAGGTAATGTCTGCAAGTGCTGAAATTGTAAGTAACAAAGTAGTTTGATAGCAAGATGACTTGTAACGAGCAAGTAACGATAGTAGTAAAAAAGTGCAGCAAGGTAGCCCAATCCTTTTGAGTCAAAGGACATGCCAAAATGGTCTCTTATGATAAGCAAAGCGTTCTTGAGGGTACACGGAATTTTCATCTAGTCAATTTCATCATGTTGGCTTAATTCGTGTTCGGTACTTTGATAATTTGATATGTGGGTGGACCGGTGCTTAGGTGTTGTTCTTACTTGAACAAACCTCCTACGTATTATTAACCCTCCCGCAGGCATACGCAACTATGAGAAAAGTATTAAGAATAAATTCTAACCATAGCATTAAACTTTTGGATCCAATCGGTCTCTAACGGAATAGCGCATAAACTGGGGTTTAAGATTCTGTCACTCTTGCAACCCATCATCTAATTCCTACTCCACAATGCATTCCCTTAGGCCCAAATAAGGTGAAGTTTCATGTAGTTGACGTTCACATGACACCACTAAGGGAAGCACAACATACATACTATCAGAATATCGAACACATATTAAGTTCACATGATTACTTGCAACATGATTTCTCCCGTGACCTCAAGAACAAAAGTAACTACTCACAAATGATAATCATGCTCAAGATCAGAGGGGTATTAAATAGCATATTGGATCTGAACATATAATCTTCCACCAAATAAACCATCTGGTAATCAACTACAAGATGTAACCAACACTAGTAGTCACCCACAAGCACCAATCTATAGTTCCCGTAACAAGATTGAACACAAGAGATGAACTAGGGTTTGAGATGAGATGGTGTTGTTGAATATGTTGATGGAGATTGCCCGCCCCAAGATGGGAGAGTTGTTGGTGATGATGATGAAGATGATTTCCCCCTCCGAGAGGGAAGTTCCCCCGACGGAATCGCTCCACCGGAGGGCAAAAGTGCTCCTTCCCAAGTTCCGCCTCGAGACGGCGGTGCTCCGTCCCAAAAGTCCTCTCCTCATTTTTTCTAGGTCAAAATGACTTATATACAAAAAGATGGGCACCAGAGGTGGGACTGGGTGAGCACAACCCACCAGGGCACGCATGGGCTCCCTAGCGCGCCCCGGTGGGTTGTGCCCACCTGGTGGCCCCCCTCTGGTAGTTATTTGCTCCAATATTCTTCATATATTTGATAAAAAATCTCTGTGAAGTTTCGGCTTGTTTGGAGTTGTGCAGAATAGGGGGCCTGACGTAGCTTTTCCAGGTCCAGATTTCCAGCTGCCGGAATTCTCTCTCTTTGTGTATACCTTGCATATTATGAGAGAAAAGGCATTAGAATTACTCCAAAAAGCATTATTATGGATAAAAACATTATAAATAATAGTAAGAAAACATGATGCAAGATTGACGTATCAAGACTCCATTCTTCCTTGTCTACGGAGCTAAAGAGGTTCTCCCACATGAGGTCAGGCATCGCTCCGCGGGGTCTTGGCATTTGACGAGGCACGCCAAGACGTCTCACGGGGGATGGACCTCGTGCTGGGGGAGGAACGCCGCCGCCAAGCCTCGCTTCGAGCATGGAAGTACCAGCAGGCACTGCGGCGGTACCACTGCCGTAGCGTTTGCTCCAGGACGCTCGAGGTGGGTGATCTCGTGCTGAGGCGGGTGCTCTCCAAGGAGGGGCTGCATAAGCTCTCCCCCATGTGGGAGGGGCCATTCAGGATCACCCGTGTCTCCACGCTTGGCGCCGCGCGCTTGGAGACGCAGGACGAGATCCCCATCCATAACACATGGAACATCCAGCACCTCCGAAAGTTCTCCCCATGAAGCAAGGCCCCGCGCCTATGAAGGTCTTCACTCATGACACTCTCACGTAATAATGAGTTGGGGTTGTACACACCTCGGAGTCTCCTGAGGTCGTCCCTGGGCCTCACGGGGGCTCCCACCCACGTTCTAGTGGAGGCCCCATGCTCCGCGCTAGTGGGAAGACAAGAAGACTATTCTAGGTGCCGGACGCGGCTATTCTTTTGCTTGCTTTCTATAGCTAGTTTTCAACTTCTTGAATGACATTTGAAGCTTTTGCGTCTTCCATTCACCAGATTTAGAATTTTCTCTCTTGATTCACTCGCTTTTCCAAACTTGTCCCAGGAAGAGCGACAGTTGCCCGTCGGTCCTACTCGCGTGTCCCACGCACAGGGGCTAGGTAGGTGTGTACGCCTGGGCTCGCCCGCAGCCACACCTCGCAGAAGCCTTATTGCCCTAGATCTTCGGTGTCCTTAACCCTTGCGAGATGCTCTTGAACGAGCTCGTGGGTATGCGTACCCTCTTAAGTCCATGCCTCTAGGCATCGCGATGTGGTGTACCAGCCACAACCAACCCACGCTCGGGGGCTTGTGCGAGGTAGGACGAGATGCCTCATGAGGCCTTCTAAAAACTCTGTAGCTATACAACATCTACTGAGGCTTGACGGCTCCTGAGTTGGCAGGAAGGAAGCCCTTGGAAGATACCTCTGGAATGGCGCGCCCTCGCGACATGGGAGACTACCACAACCCTAACCACACCTAGTAGAAACACGGGTATCACGGCACAATCAGAATAAAAATATAGCATAGTGGCGCAAGCGCCGTGGTTCATTACACACCCCAGCAGGGCCCTCTACTTTTTTCGTATACAGGAGAAAGGAAAGGAAAAACAAAAGCGTGCCGCACGATGATACGTCTCCAATGTATCTATAATTTTTGAATGCTCCATGCTATATTATCTACTGTTTTGGACATTATCGGGTTTTATTATCCACTTTTATATTATTTTTTCGGACTAACCTATTAACCGGAGGCCCAGCCCAGAACTGCTGTTTTTTTGCCTGTTTTAGGGTTTCGAAGAAAAGGAATATCAAACGGAGTCCGAACGGAATGAAACCTTCGGGAACGTGATTTTCTCACCAAATACAACTCAGGAGACCTGGACCCTACGTCAAGCCAACCAACAGGAGGCCACGAGGTAGGGGGCGCGCCTGCCCCCCCCAGGCACGCCCTCCACCCTCGTGGGCCCCCTGTTGCTCCACCGACGTACTTCTTCCGCCTATATATACCGACGTACCGCCAAACGGTCAGATACGGAGCCAAAAACCTAATTCCACCGCCGCAACTTTTTGTATCCACGAGATCCCATCTTGGGGCCTGTTCCGGAGCTCCGCCGGAGGGGGCATCGATCACGGAGGGCTTCTACATCAACACCATAGCCCTTCTGATGAAGTGTGAGTAGTTTACTTCAGACCTACAGGTCCATAGTTAGTAGCTAGATGGCTTCTTCTCTCTTTTTGGATCTCAATACAATGTTCTCCCCCTCTCTTGTGGAGATCTATTCGATGTAATCTTCTTTTTGTGGTGTGTTTGTTGAGACCGATGAATTGTGGGTTTATGATCAAGTCTATCTATGAATAATATTTGAATCTTCTCCGAATTCTTTCATGTATGATTGGTTATTGTAACATCCCAAATTTTCAATTTGGAATGTTATACATTAGATCATCATGCATATCATATTTTATTTTGCATTTTGGTTGATCCTAGAAATTCTACGCAACTCAATGACCCACGGAGAGAGTTGGGGATTTCGTTATTTTCATATTTGAGTTTTCTCAAATTTTGAGAATAGGATCATTTGATTTTATTTATTTTATCATCAATTATTTCTAATACAAAAATATGAGAGAGGGAATAAAATGACTTTCCCAAAATAAAATCAAATAAGATTTTATTTCGGAGTTTTTCCGTGTTTTATTTGAATTTAGGAAAAATGTGCGTTTTTCAAAATTGCATTTAGGGCCCAAATAAATGTTCACCTTGTGCGGCTTGATTTTAGAAGCCCGTGAAAATTTATTTCGGAGTTTTTGGAGTCCGTTTAGTATTTTTTTTTTATTTTTCTTCCGAGCGGAATAATTAAAAAAACGAACCGACTTCGGGCCGTACCCGAGCGGGACTCCGCCCGGGGGCAGCCTTTAAATAGCGCCGCCCCGAGCCGCCCCAGCCCATCAGCCCCGCCTCAATCCGCGTGCGCCGCCGGAGCCGCCGCCGCCGACGACGATCCAGCCGCCCGAGGTTCGTCGCGCCTCATTTTCCGTGCCGAAAAAAAGAGAAAAAAATTCAGCGTTCGTCGTTTTTCTTTTTCTCGGATTAAATCCGTGATTTTTCTGATCGCGATTCCTGATCCAATTTTCGTTTTAGTTTAACTTTTCGCTCGTTTATCAGAATCAGGCGATTCAAGCGCCTAGAGTTTCGTCTCGAAACCCTCTATCCGTTTAACCAACTTAAACAAGATTTTGCTACTGTAAAATTTGCCCTAGATCCAGATTAGTAGAACGAAGTTGTTTTCTTTCGCAGTTTGATATTCGTTGCTTCGTTCGATGTGATTCTTTTTGCCAACCGGAGTTCTTAAGTGGAACCATCTGGTTAGATCTCTTATTTGAGTTTTACCCGTCCTTTAGATGAGTACTTATTGTATGCTTGTTTGTTTGTCTGCGATAGAATACCCGGAGTGCGCCGCCTGTTACTTCGAATCGTTAGGTTTCACGGATCATCAGCAAGACAAGTAACACTTTGATCATACCTTTTCTACTACCCAGTTTTATTGCATTAGATCAATCCTCACACATTGCATGATTAGGATCTAATTAAACTGTGGGATGGGAAGTAGATGAGGTAGTACCTATTACCTGTCTATTATCAAACCTTTGGGAGTTACTTCTACGTTTGCTTATTATGCCATGCTATGCTAGTAGACGTGGATTGGGTGAGTGAAATCCATGACAGATGTGAGATTGTTAATTAATGGTTTATCTAAGGTGGCAACTTAAACACACATCTGGGTGGATTGAGGCACCTGGGTATTCCAGGACTTGCCTGTTTTCTTTTAGACCGCCACCCAGGCTCAAAGGGATCATGAAACTATTCATACTAGAAACTTCCGTGTGCAGCCACAAGCTATTATGGGCTCTAGCATAGTTGACTAAGTTGTGCGAACTCTTACAGTGGTAGACTAGCAGATGTAGGGGATGTAGGTGGTACGGTCTACCCGATCGTAAGGTGCTAGCGCTTCTGAAAGACTATGTCTGGGTCATCCGTCTTCTCAAACAACCTGTAGTGCGAGAAACCAAACGGAGGCGATCGAGTCTTGTGGGGAAAAGTGCGCAAACCTATGCAAAGTGTAATAAACTAATCATGGTTAGCCGTGTCCCCGGTTATGGACATCTTGAGTATCTAGTACTTGGATTTTCATGTGAATCTCAACATGTTACTCTAAATTAATTTTGTTGGGTTATGTTTAATGATGATGATTAATTGGGATTGAGAATGCTGTCAACCATTCTCAATGTTTAACAACCACCATGATAGTAATTAAATTTTATTCCTTTGAAGTAGGGAAAAATTGGCTTCACGCAAAACTATAACCATAGAGCTTTCCACCAGCCAAATATGCATATAGTATAGCTGTTTCATTCCATTACTCTCTATGTGTTACCTTGCCAGCATATTCCATGTGCTGACCCATTTTCGGGCTGCAACATTAATGTTGCAGACTTTTCAGACGACGATTAAGGAGTTTTTAGGTCGTGGTTCTATACTTAGTGATGCCGTTGGAGTTGATGGACTCACTTATCTTCCAAGCCTTCCGCTGTTATCGTTATTAGATGGCCTTAAGCCTTACTTATTGTAATAAGTTCTCTTTTGAGACACTCGATGCAATAAGTGTGTGATTGCTACTCTGTTATAAATCCTCCGAGTACTGTGTGGTGTCAGCATTACTGATCTAGGGATGACACCTTAGCAGAGAGATCAGACTGTTTGAGGTCTGGTCGCTACAGTTATCTTTGCAAGTCTCTTCGAATTATCAGTTTGGTTTGGCCTACTAGATTGATCTTTCTTGCAATAGGAGAAGTGCTTAGCTTTGGGTTCAATCTTGCGGTGTCCTTCCCCGGTGACAGTAAGGGCAGCAAGGCACGTATTGTATTGTTGCCATCGAGGATAACAAGGTGGGTTTTCTTCATATTGCATGAGTCTATCCCTCTACATCATGTGATCTTGCTTAAGGCGTTACTCTATTTTAACTTAATACTCTAGATGCATGCTGGATAGCAGTCGATGAGTGGAGTAATAGTAGTAGATGCAGGCAGGAGTCGGTCTACTTTTCTTGGACGTGATTCCTATATACATGATCATGCCTAGATATTCTCATAACTATGCTCAATTCTGTCAATTGCTCAACAATAATTTGTTCACCCACCATAGAATACTTATGCTCTCGAGAGAAGCCACTAGTGAAACCTATGGCACCGGGTCTATCTTTATCATATCAATCTCCTACTACTTAGTTATTTACTTTGCTATTTATTTTGCCTTTATTTTACTTTGCATCTTTATCATAAAAATACCAAAAAAATATTATCTTATCATATCTATCAGATCTCACTCTCGTAAGTGGCCCTATAGGGATTGACAACCCCTATTTGTGTTGGTTGCGAGGATTTATTTGTTTTGTGCAGGTACGAGGGACTTGCATGTAGCCTCCTACTGGATTGATACCTTGGTTCTCAAAAACTGAGGGAAATACTTATGCTACTTTGCTGCATCATCCCTTCCTCTTCGGGGAAAACCAACGCAGTGCTAAAAGAGGTAGCAAGAAGGATTTCTGGCGCCATTGCCGGGGAGGTCTATGCAAAAGTCAACATACCAAGTACCCATCACATACCCTTATCTCCCGCATTACATTATTTGCCTTTTTCCTCTCATTTTCCTCTCCCCCCCAATTCACCCTTGCCATTTTATTCGCCCTCTCTCTCTCTATCCTCCCTCTCTTTCTCTATTTGCCCTTTTTGTCCGCTTGCTTTTTGTTTGCTTGTGTGTTAGTCTGCTTGCTTGTCGTTATGGCTAGTCCCTTATCTTCTCCGTTGTCTCCCAAGAATGAAATTCTAAATTTTAAGCAGAGGGAGGGTGAAAATCTAAAAGATACTTGGTATAGAATTTGCAATGCTCAAAATAAATCTGCTAGGAAGCAATCTACTACCATTCTCTTCACAATTTTTATGTAGGCATTACTCCTTGGCACCGTTATGTTCTTGATACTATTACCGGAGGGAATTTTTTGGGTAGCCATACTTTTGATTCTTATAATGCTATTTTAGATTTATTTGCCCCCCCCCTCTTTTGGTTAATGGGACTATATTAACTTTGGAGCATGTAATGCAAAGGCTTGAAATTATTGAAAATAAGGTTGCTACTGTAGAGTTAATTGAAAATTTGGATAAAAAGATCCACAGCCGAATCTCTCAATATGGATCTAAAGTAGGAGTTACTTCGAAAGATATTAGAGAAAAGGAACCCATAGTTAATGAGAAAATAAATCACGGTTCCGTTAGGATCGATAAACTTGAGAATATTATTACCAATTTGTGAACTGCTTTTTCTTCCGTAAAGAATACTCCAAGTTCCTCCACTAAAGTTGCCAAGCTTATGTATGTTCCTAAAAATAAGGGTGAATCATCTAGTAAGGAAAATGTGGATCTTAAATCTATAAGTGTTCATTGCAATCTTTTTGCTATCATTAAGGAACCATTTCTTACGAATGAATTTATCAATCTTGTGCCTAAAAGTTTGATAATTAATAAAAATAAAGAAATTCCTAAAGATGGTAGATGCCTCATTGAAGAATTGCCTACAAAAGATGGCAATACCTAGATCTATTCTTGCTTGTTATGCCTAGCTAGGGGCATTAAACGATAGCGCTTGTTGGGAGGCAACCCAATTTTCTTTTTATTCCTTGCTTTTTGCTCCTGCTTAGTAATAAATAATTTATTTAGACTCTGTTTTGGTTGTGATTAATTAGTGCTTGTGCCAAGTAGAACCGTTGGGAAGACTTGGGGAAAGTCTTGTTGAACTTGCTGTAAAAAACAGAAACTTTAGTGCTCACGAGAACTGCTGTCATTTTTATTTGGAAAGTGCTATTTAGTTAATTCTTTTTGCAAATGATTAATAGATAAATTCCTCACGTCCAGAAGTTTATTTTAGAATTTTTGGGGTTCCAGATCTTGCGCTAGCTACAGATTACTACAGACTGTTCTGTTTTTGACAGATTCTGTTTTTCGTGTGTTGTTTGCTTATTTTGATGAATCTATGGCTAGTAAAATAGTTTATAAACCATAGTGTCGGTGTCAAAACCGGCGGATCTCGGGTAGGTGTTCCCGAACTGTGCGTCTAAGGCGGATGGTAACATGAGGCAGGGGAGAAAATGTTCTACCCAGGTTTGGGCCCTCTTGATAGAGGTAAAACCCTACGTCCTGCTTGATTAATATTGATGATATGGGTAGTACAAGAGTAGATCTACCATGAGATCAGAGAGGCTAAACCCTAGAAGCTAGCCTATGGTATGATTGTATGTTGTCCTATAGACTAAAACCCTCCAGTTTATATAGACACCGGAGAGGTTAGGGTTACAGAAGGTCGGTTACAAAGGAGGAGATACACATATCTGTATTGCCTAGCTTGCCTTCCACGCCAAGTAGAGTCCCATCCGGACACGAGACGAAGTCTTCAATCTAGTATCTTCATAGTCTAACAGTCCGGCCAAAGGATATAGTCTGGCTGTCCGGAGACCCCCTAATCCAGGACTCCCACAGTAGCCCCTGAACCAGGCTTTCAATGACGATGAGTCCGGCGCGCAGTATTGTCTTCGGTATTGCAAGGCGGGTTCCTCCTCCGAATATACCACGGAAGAATTTGAATATAAGGATGGTGTCCGACCCTGCAACATAAGTTCCACATACCACCGTAGAGAGAATAACATTTCCACAAATCCAATTTGCTGACTTGTTTTGGCAACACGACATTATGTCACGGCCCGGTGATTATTCAAACCGTTTCCTTTAACTAGCCCCGCACATAACGCGAGGCAGTTTTTTGACACGTCTTGTCAAAGCAGAGATCGTGTCCCCTTATCACGAGATTCTCATCAATACGGGCGTGGGTAACCCAACCGTGTCTAGGACTCCTAGATTATAGGAAAATCCCAAACGGCTACGGTGAGGACGCTTGATATTCACCCTCTTTATAAAGGTACAAGGCTTTTACTTTTTCCCCTCCCATGCTTAATTGAATCCTCCCCCCGCCTCAAGTTCGAACACCCAAAGCCCAAGTCAGGTGCTTCGGACCTTCAATCATGTCCGGATCTAGCCTTCAAGGCTGGTGGATGCCCTCCTCCGTCACGGGAGAGGATATCAAGAAGTTGAGGGAGGCCATATACCTGACCGCCAAGGTTTCGCATCGGCTGCCTGCCCGAGGGCAGGTCGTCCCTACTCCTGAACCCAACGAGAACGTTGTGTTCACCTCCCACTTCCTCCGAGGTCTGGGCCTCACCCTGGATCCCTTTGTTAGGGGTTTGATGTTCTATTACGGGCTAGATTTCCACGATCTAGCCCCGGATTCCTTTCTCCACATCTCGACATTCATTGTCGTGTATGAGGCCTTCCTCCGCATTACCCCTCACTTCGGCCTATGGCTCAAGACCTTTGACGTGAAGCCGTAGATGGTCAACGGGCAGCATGCAGCGTGCGGAAGCGCATTAATAGCAATATAGCAGGAGCTCCGTGGCCCAAAGCTTCCTTTCCAGAGGTGTCCGGATTATGGCAACAGGAGTGGTTTTACATCACAGCTCCCAGAAGTGCCAAGTGGGTGGCTGCCCCTGCTTTCCGCTCGGGCCCTCCACCACAACTGATGTCATGGATTAGCAGAGGACTGAGCTGGGGTCCAGCCAAGGACGTGCCTATACTGCAGAGCCGCATTCGCGATCTCTTCGAAAGAGATTTCAGTCTGGTTATGGTGATGCAAGTCATGCTAGTTCGTCGAGTCCAGCCTTGCAAACGCCGGCCACTCCGCATGTGGGAGTTCAACCCAGAAGGGCCACGAACAATTCAGAATTTCCTCGGCCTAACGCACGAGGAGATGTACAAATCATTCTTCGGACCCCAAATAGAGTGTCCGGATACTACCGAGGACATGGGCCTGAGCAGCAACCGTACTGCCGGCCAAGTAAGTAATCCTTTAGCTGAACACACCTTCTTTTATTTACCATGACGTCATTCTGAGAAGTCGCTCTTTGACCAGGACTGGCTAACAAAGTCGAAGATGATTCGATGTTCGGCCCCCCTTCCTGAGGGTTTGGAGAATCCGGTACTGGAAAAGATGCTCGAGCTAGCACCCTGCCTGGAGCCCTCAAAGGAAGATAAAGGGGGGAATAATGAGGTCGAGAGCGGGCCCCCTCGCTACCAATTCCAACCGAGGGAATGAGCACCTCTGTGAAGGAGGATAACCAAGGAGAAGAATCCGACCTTCTCTTGCTTCAGGGAAGGAAGAGGACTGCCTCTGAAGATCTGGAAACCGAGGTTTCCAAACGGGAGAAGAAGTCTCCACTAGAGGGTCCTGCCTTGGAGGGTGATTTTGCCGCACAAAGTCCGCGCGAGGATCAGCCCTCCAACGAGCTGTAAGTAATCAGAAAGTACTTTAATAGTGGAGATATACTACCTTACCTCTAAGGAAAATAACCGAATCATTTATCTTGCAGTTCGGATCTTAGCCCTTCTCAGCAGAGCTCGTCTTCAGGGGATCTTCTTCCGGAGATGATGGAGAGCGAAACACCTCCCCCGGACTCCCCCGCTCAAGAAGCGGGCGACCTTGAAGTGTCATCGCGGAGGGCCTCTCTGGATCCGGTGAGGCCAGAAGATAATCCTATAGTCACCCGAAGTCCCCAGCGTCCGGCTCTTGAAGAGAGCAAACAAAAGAGTCCGGCACCGTCTGGTATGGGGTCGGACGTACTAAGGGAGCTGTTGGAGCGAGCGGCCATCTCAGAAGAACACCGTATATTGATGGGTACAGTGATGGAAAGAATTTCGTCCACCGAAAGCGGATTTCATGGAGCCTTTATGAGTCTACTGACGGGCTTTGAGGTACGTGAAACAATATACTTTTTGCTAGTACCGCACATTTTTAGGTGTGCCCTGTGTAGATAGTAGCCCCTGAGACCGTGGTCGTCATCGAGAACGGCGGCGAATAGAGGATTGTAGTCCCAAGTAATAATCATACCGCTTTATGTGCAGGTGATGGGAGCTCCGGTGGCTGGTCGGACTAATGAGTTTGCCGAACTAAAGCGGCAACTGGATGCGGCAGATGCCGACATCGAGCTTGTTAACAAGCGGCTTGACGAGGCACATGGTAAGTAATGTTTGTCCGGTTAACATCACATAGTAAGAGTAGCATGATGCCAGTATCTTTAATATGTTGTGACTGCAAACGGAGCTGCCACCGTGGAGACCCTTCGGGCGGAACTTGCCCGAGCCAAGGAACAAGCAAGAGTTAGTAATGCGGCTGCTTTGAAGGCGACCGAAGAGTTAAGAGCCGAGAAGGCCGCGCATTGTGAAAGCAAAGAGAAGATGGCCAAGATGGCCGTAGAATTCAAAGACACTGCTGATCGTTGCCAGTTCCTTGAAAAGGAGAACTGAGTGAAGGAAGCGGATGTTGAAAAGGCCATGATGGTGACCAAAGACACTCGCTCTGCTATGAGGGCGAAGAAGGAGGAGCTGTGTGACGCTGTGGATATTGCGACTAGGAAGCCCTTTCTGCCGCAGAGGAAGTTCGGATATCCGCGGTATGCCCCTATGGATCGGCTGTGGAGTTCGGCAGACGCATATATGGACTTGGCGGCAAGCGCTGTCGATGCGGTCGAATACTTCCGAGATCAGACAGATCGTGAAGTGGACTAGCTGTTCTGGTTGCAATTTAACGTTCCAGAGCATCCGCTTCCCTTGACTGATCAACTAGCCGAATGGGCCAAACTTAATAGGTTGTCCGGACTTGCCATGAGGTCCATCGTAGATCATTTGTGGCCGGAGAAGCCGAAGCCGAACAGCTATTTCAGCTTAGTGCAGTAGTTCCTTGATGCGATGCCGCGCATCAATGCAATGAAGAGTTCGGCGTGCATAGAAGGCTCGCGGATGGCCTTTGCCCGTGTTAAAGCATACTAGGCGGAGATGGATGCTACCATTGTTGCGGTGCAGGGTTCAGCCATAGGCCGAGTGGCGGCCGAGCACTATTTCGAAGAGGTTCTCGAGGGTGCTCGTTTGATAGAGGCCCAGTGCTCGAAGAATAGTATGTTTGAGTGATATGTATTCCCATTTTGAACACAATGTTTTTATGAAATTTATTAAGGCCGTGTTTATACTTTTGCCTGAAAGTAATATGATGCCTCCTATGCAGCCATTTATGTATACATGTGTATAACCTAAAAGATTGCAGTCGTCGGCTTCAGCCCCCATGCATATAATGCGGAGGTGTTCGCAAAAGACGCGTGTTCACACTTCAACCAATGTCTTTGTCCTATTAAGGAGGTGATAGCACAGCGAACGAGGCAACCCGACTATAATGCTTTAACACTTTCACTTAGCCATAGGAGTTTGATGGTGGGGCTACTATATAGCCCCTGTTGGCTCCGCACTCTCCCAAATTCGGGGTGCGTACATTCCTGGCTGGGAAACGGCCCTTCGTTAAGGCGAAGGAATTCTAACATTCCGATAGGTCATCGAGTGGTTGACCAGTCTCACGCTATATCATGACAGTCAGTTTTCGGCTTTGTCTACTGAGGTGCTCGTCCGGATGACCCCGGGCACAATTGCAGTAGTTCTCCTAGTGCTACCTTAGCCGATAGAGCGGAACGTAAGGTACCAAAACATAGGAGCCGGGCAAACCCAACATTTCACCAAAGACATGATTCGAAGCTGATGCATATAAGGCCAAACTCGCGACGCCGAACACTCCCTAAGGTATTCGGTCTTTATGGTATAAACCGGGCATAAATACTACCCTTTGTAAGAAGCCCCTGGTGTCCAGGTACGTGCATTATTCTGACATGGCCACATGCCAAGACGCCAGCATCCTTCTCAATTGTACTAAGAATCCGAGGGATGTGTATCAACAAGAGACAGTAAAAAAGGTTGACGCAGGGTCTTAATCTAAAAAGAATCCGTGGGGCGGGTCCCTGCTGCACGTCTGCGCTTGTGTCTCTGTTGTGCCGTATCCTGGATGGTTGTAGCACGGTGGTCATCCGTAAAAGAGAGGAACTTAGGTGAAAAGTTGTCATGCGAAAAGGTAGGTTTTAAAGAAACCATGTAAATTTCAAGATGAGTGAAAATTGCCACTTGTCTGCGCACGTTGAGCCCCTTGTGTTTAGGAGCGGGGTGTGGCCATCAAACATGTACGAATTTCATATAGCTATGCCGGACTCGTCTAATCGTGTTCGTGGTCTTGACGACCTCTCGGGTATTTTAGTTGGCGAGGCCGTTTTAGTGTGCGGCTGCCACGGCAGCCGCACCCTCCTCGGTGCGCAAGGATCGCTCGAAATTTCCATTTACTAGAATGATGCCATGTGGCCCGGGCATCTTAAGCATGAGGGAAGCGTAATGGGGTATTGCATTAAAGCGAGCGAAAGCTTCACGTCCAAGTAGTGCTTGATAGCCACTTTGGAACGGAGCAATGTGGAAGGTTAAATTTTCGCTACGGAAGTTATCGGGGAAGCGAATATAACTTCTAGTAGCAGGGAACCCGTGCAATGAGCCCCTGGGCCTGGCATTACTCCTTTAACAGTAGTATTGCTGAGGCAAATTTACGTTGGGTCTATCCCCATTTAGCGGATTGTGTCCTGATATATCAGGGTTAGACTGCTGCCACCGTCCATCAGGACTCGTGTGAAGTGGTATCCGTCAATAATTGGGTCTAATACCAAGGCAGCCCATCTTGCACGCCGGATACTTGCTGAGTAATCCTGATGGTCAAAAGTGATCGGTTGAAATGACCAGTGGCAGGGTTCCGCAGTAATAGGCCCTTCGGCATATTTATCTGGGAGTGCCGCATTGTTTCTCCCCTTGATCACGTGTAACACGTTTACTGTTTTGACTTCTGGTGGAAATTTCTTTTGTTTCCCAGTGTCTTGCTTGAGAGACTCATCCTTGTCTTCGCTTGCTGTATCCTCCCCCTTGTGTACGGCGTTGAGCTTGCCGGACTGCTTGAAGACCCAACATTCTCTGTGGGTATGATTAGCGAGTTTACCAGGGGTGCTATGGATCTGATATATTTGGTCCAGAATTTTGTTCAAGCTGGATAGTTCATCTCTGGCGCCTTTAGAGGGCGGCTTTTGCTGACCTGGCCGAGAGCGTCTGAATCCGGCGTTTACCGCCGTGCTCTTCGGGTTGTCTTCTTTATTCCGACGCTTATTATTTTTGTTGCGTCGTGATTTCCCGTTTTCATCTCTAACTTCGGATGTGCTTGGGTCGCTGGTGTTGCATCTGGCTAGCTAGCTGTCCTCACCCGCGCAAAAGCGGGTCATGAGGCTTGTTAATGCTGCCATTGTTCTCGGCTTTTCTTGGCCGAGGTGTTTGGCAAGCCATTCATCGCGGACGCTATGCTTAAAAGCTGCCAAGGCTTTAGCGTCCGGACAGTCAACTATTTGGTTCTTCTTAGTAAGAAACCTGTTCCAAAGCTTTCGGGCTGACTCTCCGGGATGTTGAGTTATATGACTCAAATCGTCCGCATCCGGGGGTCGAACATAAGTCCCTTGAAAATTTGCCCGAAAAGCGTCTTCGAGCTCTCCCCAGCTTCCAATGGAATTTTCGGGGAAGCTTTTAAGCCAGTGCCGAGCTGGCCCTTTGAGCTTGAGGGGTAAGTACTTGATGGCGTGGAGATCATCTCCTCGAGCCATATGGATATGGAGGATATAGTCCTCAATCCAGACCCCAGGGTCTGTTGTTCCGTCATATGCCTCTATGTTTACGGGTTTGAATCCCTCTGGAAATTCATGGTCCAACACCACATCGGTGAAACATAGGGGATGTGTGGCACCCCTGTATTTGGGTGTACCGCGTTGTTCGGATGTTTGTTGTGTTGCATCGTATGTTGGAGCGCGCTTGCGTGGTCCATAGATGGATCTGGTTGCGTCGTCCTTTTGGTGCGAGCCCTCGCGTGGATCGCGTATTGGCTTATGTGTGGCGTTGTTTGCCGCTCTTTGTTGGCTGTGAGGTCGTCTATCCAGCTAGGTGGCCTCTTTGATTTTTGGTTGCGGGGGATCTAAGGCCTCCTCATCGAATTCGGGTAGCAACTTCCACTTTGGGTAGCTCTTGGTGGGGCGATTACCGCCGTACTTCGCCCCTGCGTTGAGTACTTGGCTCCATCTGATTTCGAGTGTGTCTTGTGCAGCCTTGAGCCTTTGCTTCTGCTTTTTTAGACTCCTCGCGGTGGCAACGAGCCTTTGATGGGCATTTTGTTGCTTCGGGTGTCCATCCGGTGTGACGTCATCTGGACTATGATCTTTGATAGAGTCGGGTTGTTCGGCTTGATTCTCCGTGTTGCCGTGGTCCGGCAATGGTTCCCCCGGCTCTAACGTTGGGTCTGTATGATCATTGCTTCTGCCGAGGCGGGATTTGGGGCGGCGCTTACGCCGCCTTTTTGACTGCTTCTCGAGGGAACAACCCTTCATTGCATCCTTCCGTTCCTCGTCGTCGTTTTCCTTTGGTGTGTCCACCATGTATACATCATGTGGTGAAGTGGGCGTCCAGTGCCCTGTGGGCAATGGTTCCTCTTCGTCTCCCGCATCGTCGTCCATACCGTCGATGTCTTCAGAGTCGAAGTCGAGCATATCGGTTAAGTCATCAACAGTGGCTACTAAATGGGTGGTGGGTGGGCCGCGAATTTCTCCGTCGTCCGCATCCTAGTCCTGCCAGACATAGTTCGGCCAGGATTCTCCTGACAAGGAGAGAGACCTTAATGAGTTCAGTATGTCGCCAAAGGGCGAGTGCTGAAAAATATCTGTGGAGGTAAAATCCATGATCGGCGCCCAATCGGATTTGATAGGAACGGGCGCAGGCAGCTCGGAGTCCGTGGCCGGAGAAGGATCCGGCAGTTTAACAACACGGCTCTCGTGCAAGGTAAGGTCGATGTTTGGCTTGATCGCCACTGCGGGTAAGGCCTCCGTGGCGGGGTCCATCCACCCATCCATGGACGGCACAACTGGCTCCGAGTTGAGGATCGAAGCAGCTGCTTGTGCGATCTCCTGAACATTGTCCGATGGTAGAGCTAAATCGTACTCATCGTGAACGTGTGACGCACAAGGCAGAGGCTCGAATCCATCGAAGATCAAGTCTCCATGGATATCGGTCGTGTAGTTTAAGCTTCCAAACCTGACCTGGTGGCCAGGGGCGTAACTTTCAATCTGCTCCAGTTGGCCAAGCGAATTGGCCCGCAGTGCAAATCCACTGAACACGAAGATCTATCCGGGGAGAAAAGTCTCACCCTGGACTGCATCGCTATCGATGATAGTAGGAGCCATCAAGCCTAACAGAGACGACACAGAGGAACTCTCAATGAAAGCACCAATGTCGGTGTCAAAACTGGCAGATCTCGGGTAGGGGGTCCCGAACTGTGCGTCTAAGGCGGATGGTAATAGGAGGCAGGGGACACAATGTTTTACCCAGGTTCGCGCCCTCTTGATAGAGGTAAAACCCTACGTCCTGCTTGATTAATATTTATGATATGGGTAGTACAAGAGTAGATCTACCACGAGATTAGAGAGGCTAAACCCTAGAAGCTAGCCTATGGTATGATTGTATGTTGTCCTATGGACTAAAACCCTCCGGTTTATATAGACACCGGAGAGGTTAGGGTTACACAAGGTCGGTTACAAAGGAGGATATACACATATCCGTATTGCCTAGCTTGCCTTCCACGCCAAGTAGAGTCCCATCCGGACACGAGATGAAGTCTTAAATCTTGTATATTCATAGTCTAACAGTCCGGCCAAAGGATATAGTCCGGCTGTCCGGAGACCCCCTAATCCAGGACCCCCACACATAGAGAAGTTGGAATACAGTAGGTATAACACCCATATAAATAAAGAATGAGTTCATTACAGTACCTTGAAGTGGTCTTTTGTTTTATTTCGCTAACGGAGCTCACGAGATTTTCTACTTTAATTTAGTGTTGTGAAGTTTTCATGTTTTGGGTAAAGATTTGATGTATTATGGAACAAGGAGTGGCAAGAGACTAAGCTTGGGGATGCCCCAGAAGGCATCCCCTCTTTCGTCTACTTCTATCAGTAACTTTACTTGGAGCTATATTTTTATTTACCACATGATTTGTGTTTTGCTTGGAGCGTCTTCTATGATTTGAGTCTTTGCTTATTAGTTTACCACAATCATCCTTGTTGTACACACCTTTTGAGAGAGCCATACATGATTTAGAATTTGTTAGAATACTCTATGTGCTTCACTTATATCTTTTGAGTTATATAATTTTGCTCTAGTGCTTCACTTATATCTTTTAGAGCACGGTGGTGGATTTGTTTTATAGAAACTCTTGATCTCTCATGCTTCACTTAGATTATTTTGAGAGTCTTAAATAGCATGGTAATTTGCTTAAAATCCTAATATGCTTGGTATGCAAGATTAATAATAAAAATTCTCTTATGAGTGTCTTGAATACTATGATAAGTTTGATACTTGATAATTGTTTTGAGACATGGAGATGGTGATATTAAAGTCATGGTAGTTGAGTAGTTGTGAATTTGAGAAATACTTGTGTTGAAGCTTGTGATTCCCGTAGCATGCACGTATGGTGAACCATTATGTGATGAAGTCGGAGCATGATTTATTTATTGATTGTCTTCCTTCTGAGTGGCGGCCGAGGACGAGCGATGGCCTTTTCCTACCAATCTATCCCCCTAGGAGCATGCGCGTAATACTTTGCTTCGATAACTTGTAGATTTTTGCAATAAGTATATGAGTTCTTTATGAATAATGTTGAGTCCATGGATTATACGCACTCTCACCCTTCCACCTTTGCTAGCCTCTCAAATACCGTGCACCTTTCGCCGGTATCATACACCCACCATATACCTTCCTCAAAATAGCCACCATACCTACCTATTATGGCATTTCCATAGTGAGGGAGTCCTGGATTAGGGGGTGTTCGGGTAGCCGGACTATACCTTCAGCCGGACTCCTGGACTATGAAGATACAAGATTGAAGACTTCGTCCCGTGTCCGGATGGGACTTTCCTTGGCGTGGAAGGCAAGTTTGGCGATGCGGATATTCAAGATCTCCTACCATTGTAACCGACTCTATGTAACCCTAACCCTATCCGGTGTCTATATAAACCGGAGGGTTGTAGTCCGTTGGCAATCAACTCCATACACAACAATCATACCATAGGCTAGCTTCTAGGGTTTAGCCTCCTTGATCTCGTGGTAGATCTACTCTTGTACTACCCATATCATCAATATTAATCAAGCAGGAGTAGGGTATTACCTCCATCGAGAGGGCCCGGACCTGGGTAAAAATCATCGTGTCCCTTGTCTCCTGTTACCATCCGGCCTAGACGCACAGTTCGGGACCCCTACCCGAGATCTGCCGGTTTTGACACCGACATTGGTGCTTTCATTGAGAGTTCCTTTGTGTCGTCACAATCAGGAAGGATGCCTCCTCCTGTCTTTAAAGACGGCGCTGTTGCTAAGGGAGCCTTGGCTGTCGGCCAAACCCTCCGACTAGGTGGTTTCCTCATGACCGCCTGTTCGGCTGTTGCACCGACGGTGACCTCTCGGGTCATCAAAAGCAACCTACACGTCAGCTCGGAGCTCGTCGAGCAGCTAGATCCAATAGAGCTCTCTTCCGAAAATGAGCTCTTGGATCGCATCGCCGCCCTGGGGGGCTACGGATTACGACCAGGTTGGGCTTAAACCGGATCTAAGAGAAATTAATTCTCCCCAAGTCACCCACCATGTTGCCATGGTAGAGGCGCAGTGCGGCGAACCTTCATCTATTTTAAGGACTAGCTACGTCCGAATTCCCAACTCCTCTAAGCCGGATACCCGCGGAGAGGAGGATGTAACTCAAGACCTGAGCTTAGGATCAGGCAACGGGCTAGATTCATTTGACAACATCCAAGAATCCGAACTTTAGAGTTTGGAAACTCTTCGGCCTCCGAATCTTGGATTGGGTGAGGTTTCAGATTCAACGACGCCCGCCCACCCGAACATAAGCGATCTCTCGCAAATCAGGCAGAAGCCCGAGGAAATAGTACATCACTACTGGGCCAGATTCCTCCTGGTTATGAACAGGATAAAGGATTGCCGCGAGGGAGACGCAATCTCAATTTTCTGTAGTAATTGCACGGATGAGAGAATCCTTAACGCCGTAAGTCGTCGTGATATTACACGCTTCGCTGACTTGGCGTCCATAATACAAAAATATTGTGCGATGGAAAGTGGCTGGAAAACCGAAATAAAATTTTGGGATAATCTGGCCTTGAATAGTAATCCCGTCTGAACTAAGAGGGTGCATCATCATAGGACACCCGGGATAAACACCAAAAAGCCAAAACCCTCTACAGGGCATGGAACCATACTGGAAAGGTGGCTTCATGGACCCTGTAGAATTCACAGTACAGAGGACGCCACACCAACTCACAGCCTTAGAGCATGTTGGATACTCCGGCAGGTGGCCAAAATTGGCAAGGACCTCTTAATTCTAGAGGCCGCAGAAAGCCAGCCCGAGGACACCAGTACCGCTCTCATAGTCTTCGAGACTTTCGCATCAAACAATGTGCGAAAAAGAACACTCCGCAGCCTCGCCGAAGTCTGTCAAGTTGCAACAATAAATCCATGGAGTGACACTGCCATTACCTTCAACGCAAGTGATGAACCTAGATTCCGAACAGCCCGAGCACCAGCCAAATTGGTCCTCAGTCCCATAGTGGACGGCTTTCGCCTCACCAAGGTGCTCATGGATGGAGGTAGCGGACTGAACCTCATTTATGAGGAAACCCTTCAAAAATGGAAATAGACTGGAACCGCGTCGAACGAAGCAGCACAACCTTTAGAGGAATAATCCCTAGTCGAGAAGCGCGCTGCACAGGAAAAATCACACTAGATTTGGTGTTCGGCACACCGGATAATTACAGGTCCGAAGAAGTCACGTTTCAGGTGGCCCCGTTTAAGAGCGGATATCACGCTTTACTAGGGCGGGAAGCATTCACAATCTTCCAAGCAATACCCCATTACGGGTACATGAAGCTTAAGATGCCCGGGCCGAATGGAATTATCACTCTAGCTAGTGATCCGGACATAGCACTCCGCGCCAAAAACAAGACGGCCGCATTGGCCCTTGAGGCGCTATCCGAAGCCTTAGCGGCCGAGGAACTGACTGCGTTGCGCTCCACGGTTAACAGGGATGATGTGATACTCGATAAGAGATCCAAATCCACATCCTTCAAGCCAGCCGACGAAATAGTCAAATTCCAGGTCCATCCAACGGACCCCAATAAAACAGCTTCAATCGGGGCACGACTGAACCATGAAGCAGACGCCGCACTGCGGGAGTTCCTACAAGAGAACTGGGACATCTTCGCCTGGCACCCTTCAGACATGCCAGGGATCCCACGCAGGCTGGCCGAACACAGCTTAAATATCCTAAAAGGATTTAAACCTGTCAAACAAGCCCTTCGGCGTTTTTCCAAACCCAAGAGACAGGCTATGGGAGAGGAGCTAGCCAAGCTATTGGAGGCCGGATTCATCAGAGACATAAAACATCCGGACTGGCTAGCAAACCTGGTGATGGTACCAAAGAAGGACAAATCCTGGCGACTGTGTGTCGATTTCAAAGACCTTAACAAGGCTTGCCCAAAGGATCCCTTCCCCCTCCCCCGCATCGATCAAATTATTGATGCCACCACAGGACACGATTTGTTGTGTTTCCTCAACGCATACTCCGGTTACCATCAAATTAAGATGGCAGAATCAGACCAAGCTGCAACAACATTCATCACACCATACGACCCATTCTGCTTCAACATAATGCCCTTCGGGCTGAAAAACGCCGGTGCAACATATCAGCACATGATCCAGACATGTCTGGCAAATCGGATCGGCAAAACAGTGGAGGCATATGTGGATGATGTGGTCGTCAAATCAAGACATGTCGAATCTCTAGTAGACGACTTGAGGCTTACATTCGATAACCTCCGAAAATATGACATCAAGCTCAACCCGGAAAAATGCGTCTTCGGCGTTCCAGCCGGAAAGCTCTTGGGCTTCATTGTATCCGATAGAGGAATTGAAGCAAATCCAGCCAAGATCCGAGCTTTGTCACAATTGGATATCCCAAAGGACCTCAAACAAATACAAAAATTAACCGGATGCGTGGCGGCTTTAAGCCGCTTCATCTGCCGCTTGGGAGAAAAGGCACTACCCATCTATCGCCTCCTTCGGTGCATCGAACACTTCAAGTGGACGGAGGCCGCCACGGCCGGATTTGATGAAATAAAAGCCATATTGGCAACAAACCCAGTCCTGGCCGTGCCAAACACCGGCGAACTAATGTTATTGTACATTGCAGCAACACATCAAGTTGTCAGCGTAGTGCTCGTTGTCGAGCGGGAAACGGATGGACACAAATTCCCCCTTCAAAGGCCGGTCTACTACGTATCCACTGTCCTCACTCCATGCAAATCACGGTACCCGCATTATCAAAAGATTGCATACGCGGTATTCATGGCATCCCGGAAGCTACGACACTACTTTTAAGAGTGTTCCATAACAGTAGCCTCGGAAGTGCCACTAAACGATATTATCAACGACCGCGATGCAACGGGCCAGATTGCAAAATGGGCCATCGAGCTATTAAATCGCAAGTTTTGGCCGACTTCGTCGCAGAATGGACGGAGGCCGAGCTCCCTAAAGAGTACGACACATATTCAAACTGGATTATGCATTTCGACGGCTCCAAAATGTTGGCCGGACTGGGGGCTGGCGTCATCCTGATGTCCCCCACAGGAGACACAGTCCAATATGTGCTCCAGATCATGCACACAGATTCCAACAATGCAGCCGAATATGAGGCCCTCCTACATGGTCTCCGGATAGCAGTATCCATGGGTATCCAGCGCCTAGAGGTACGCGGGGATTCAAACCTCGCGATATCCCAAATAAATGGAGACTTTGATGCCAAGGACCCAAAAATCGCAGCTTACCGCAATGCCGTCCTAAAAATGTCAGCTCGGTTCGAAGGGCTGGAGTTTCACCATATAGCCCAAGAAAACAATCAAGCAACAGATGTCCTGGCACGCATCGGAGCAAAACGCGGTGCAGTCCCCCCAACATCTTTTTGGAAAGATTGTTCAAGCCATCCCTAGCATGGGAGGGGGAACCTGCAAATAACAGCCCAGACCCAGCCGCACCACTCGACGCCGAACAATCTAACACAATTGGAGGCTCTGCTAATGAAATTACACCTTCAGCCCACGTAATAATGGCGGTCATCGCCCTGTGGACAGAATCATTCCTAGCCTACCTTACTAGGCAGGAACTCCCGGAGGACTAAAACGAGGCCCGCTGCATAGTGCGGTGATCTAAAGCCTATAGAGTCCATGAGGGAGAGCTTTATAAGAAAAGCACTACCGGAGTCCTTCAAAGGTGCATCTCCGAAGAGGAAGGGCGGAACCTTCTGGCTGAAATTCATGCCGGACTCGGTGGTCACCACGCCGCTGCTCGGTCCCTTGTTAGCAAGGCTTTCCGTACAGGCTTTTATTGGCCGACGGCCCGGGCAGATGCTCAGGACCTAGTCCAACGATGCGCTAGTTGCCAACTTTTTGCCAACCAAAGCCATATGCCACCCACCGCACTCCAAACTATACCCATCACCTGGCCTTTTGCGGTCTGGGGGCTTGACATGGTCAGACCCCTTAAAGGTGGGACCGATAGGAAAAAATACTTACTGGTCATGGTGGATAAGTTCACCAAATGGATAGAAGCCAAGCCTGTTAAAACGGCCGAATCCGGACCTGTGATAGACTTCATATCCGGGGTTGTACACCGTTATGGCGTCCCCCACAGCATCATAACCGATAACGGTACAAACTTTGCCGCCGATGAGGTAAAACTCTGGTGCAAAAACATGGGCATCAAGCTCGATTATGCTTCCGTCTATCGCCCACAAACCAACGGCCAGGTCGAACGTGCAAATGGTCTTATCATGAGTGGCATTAAACCCAGACTAGTGCGGTCCCTCAAGGAATCTAACACGCACTGGGTAGAGGAGGTCGACTCCGTGCTATGGGGGCTGCCGACCACACCAAATCGCACCACCGGATACACACCATTTTTTATGGTGTACGGCGGAGAGGCAGTTCTGCCCTGCGACATAATTCATGACTCACCTAGAGTGCACATGTACGAAGAAAGAGAAGCCGAGCTCGATTGGCAGGACAACTTGGACGCCCTAGAGGAAGAGCGTGACGTGGCAAAAGCTTGTTCCGCATTTTATCAACAGCAGGCCCGAAGATATCAAAGCAGAGAAGTACGGGCCAAAAGTTACAATGTTGGCGAACTAGTTCTACGCCTGCCGGATAAGAAAAAGGACAAACTCAAGCCCAAGTGGGAAGGTCCATTCATAATCGACCAAGTCCTGACTGGCGGGGCGTACCGCCTGCGAGATGCGTCGGATAACCGACTTGAGCCGAACCCGTGGAACGCCACCCGTCTCCGAAGATTCTATGCCTGGCGCCGGACTCTGTGTTCGTCTCCTTCCTCTGTCCATTTTTTTTGCATTTTTCTGTCTTACATTTCTCTCCTTCCCCTCTTTTCTTTTATAGTCCTTAAAGGCTCATCTAGTGACGCGCCACTCGCGCTCATTAAACCTGGGGGCTTCTTTAACAGAAGCTTATTTATACGGGCTTCACGCCCAACACATGCGTCAAACTTCCGCATGTACCTTTTTCTTCACCATTATATGCATCGATATGACTTAAGTTTTGGCCAAGCTGGGTTGCCTGGCTCCTGTGCTTACCCCTACGTTCCCGATTGTTCGGCTAGGCGGTAAAGGGAGCACCTCTGTGATTGTTACTGCCGGGTCAGCCGGATGTGTACCTCAGACTGGGTGAAGCCGAAAGCTAGCGTTCTTAAGGGAATATTCGGTCAGTGAGATAAAAGATGATCTTTTTACTCATTTTATGCGCCCCCAAATGCTTTTTTCTGCGTCTTTTTACGCAGTTTGGACATGCACTTTAGGGCATGCCTCCGAGCGAAAGGAACCCCTAACGGAACTATTCTCTCTGGAAGATGTTTCTTACTAACCATGTAATATAACATAACTAGTTGGGCACTTGTCTTATAAAGCACTAATGACCCCTACGCCTGGTCTCCACGCATACCACGGTTCTTATATAACCGCTATGGTATTCGGACACACTCCGGACCGTCAGTTCCCGAGGTTGAAGCGAAAAGGTCGGCAACGACAAATGATCTACAATCCGGCTAGAAGGCATTACACATGTCAATTCAAAATTACATAGTCATTCTGACTGATTGTATTCCTCTTCTATACCATCTAACGGGCTGTCTAATTTATAGTCCTGCTGGGAATACTTCGCGGCCAACTCTACTTGGCCGTATACTAAGCTCACAGGGATCTCCTTCCCGTCAGACCCCACTGGTCCGACCTCGGCCATGTGGTTTGGGTCAGACTTCGTAAAACGGGTCTTCACCATGGCCCAGGCTTCCCTAGCACCTTGTCGGCAGGCCGATATCTTTGTCAGGACCCCGACTCAATGCCACATCGATCTAGCATGTAACACCTCATATCACTTTGCGGCCTCACGCGCGGTATCCCCACGGGTGTCGCCTTACCTTTGCCCGGGACCGTTTGCGCATTTTGGCACACGTATATGATGGTGTCGCTAGCATCCATATGGTAAAGAGCCCGGGCTGACATGACTAGTCGTAAACCCAAAGTGGCACTAACTTACAGGGACAGGCATCCATGACCCAGCATCGAACGTGTCGGTCATCAGCGAGTGAATCCAGGCTGTAGCACTGGGCTAACAGGACTCCGGTGAACCGGGCTGTAGAGGGCTAGCAGGACTCCAGTATTCATCGCGTGACATTTCCCCGAAGGGACAGACACAGGATCGAAGAAGGACACATGCTGGCCAGCCTAAGTGTTCCGGAGCAGTAGCACGCTACCAGGGCTCAGTGGAAGCACTAGGAGACATTTCCCGGTAAGAGAGGCTACTAAGAATAAACAACTAGATAGTCAGATCCCACACATAGCAATACACATTACATGTACGCATAACATGCAAGTATGTGCTGTACAACATGGCATCACAACATAACTCAACAATCATATAGATAAAGGCTCAGAAGAGCCGTCACAGCATAATTACAAACAGGGGTCACATGACCCAACAGTCAGAGCAATCAAGCAACAAGCGGAAGCATTACATGTCTGGGTACAGACATCTACAAATGGAAAAGGCTGAAGAGCCTGACTATCTACAACATCCGATCAAGATCGTAGCTGAGGTACTAGCTACTAGTCGGAGTCCATGAGAACCCTAGTAAGACCGAAGTCTCCGCTGCAAAACATAAATAAAGCAACATGAGTACAAAGGTACTCAGCAAGACTTACATCAGATCCTATCATACATGCATCTGTATCAAGAGGTAATGTGGGGTTTAGTTGCAGCAAGCCAGCTTTGACTCTGTGGCTATCCTGTTCTACGACTACCAGAAACTCTGGAGGTGAAACAACGTACACGAGTCCACTAACCACCACACAATACACTACTACGGACTCATCCCCGTCTCCCTACGAGAAGGCCATCCATAGCACTCACACTTGTCTTGAGCATTTTAGAGTATCCACTTCAAGTTTTCTATGTACCATGTAAGCATCCAAGAAGTCCATAACCGCGGACCCGGCTATTCGAATAGATCATGTTAACCCTGCAGGGGTGTACTTCTTCACACACGCTCTCGCCACTTACCGCCATGTACACGTCATGTATCTCGGCAACCTTCAAGCGGAAGCCTGGCGAGGGTGTCGGCCACGACCTGACTAACCACACAAGACTCTAGTCCAGGTTTATCGCCTATTCGGGTTCCATCCGCAAGGAGATCCGGCCGGGGTGTCGCTTACGGCCCCAAACGATGTGTACAGGGTTCCCGAGCCCACCATCCGGGTGCCACTCGGTACACCAGGCCACGTGTGCCTAGTCTGTCCCAAGCCCACCCTGCCGGGTGCCACTTGGTAGAAAAATAGCACTACCTACAAACACCAGAAACTAGTTGCGACTCCTGGACAGAGACCAAGTTGATTAATAAGTCGAGAGGGGTCGAGTTACCGGAACCCAATGTGTGGTAGTATCGAGTCATTGGACAACATACATAGAACTCAGTGCTTAAGGACGGTTCCAATGAGACAACCCACCATGTACTCCTACATGGCCTCTCACCGCTACCTTTACCAAATCGTGTTCACACACTTAACTCTCATCATCAGAACATATCGTGACACTCCAATTCATTCCCAATGAATCAGACCTGACACAACTCTAAACAATAGCAGGCATAGCATGGTAGGAACACATCAGTGGCTTCAATCAACTCCTACACATGCTAGTGGGTTTCAACTATTTACTGTGGCAATGACAGGTCATGCAGAGGAATGGGTTCAACTACCGCAGCACAATGTAGCAGATGAACCGTTGTTGTCCTAATGCAATAACTGAGAGCAGGAGCGAGAGAGTAGGGTTTTATCGAAATGAACAAGGGGGTTTGCTTGCCTGGTAAATCAACAAGGAAGGCACTGCTTCACAGACAGGTACTCTGGAACGTCTCCGGAGCAGGACCTATCGAGAAGGAACGGTGCCGGCAATCAATACACAATCATATGCAACAATATGATGCATGAACATGGCATGTAGATGTGATGCTGTTTGAGCTAATGCAACTGGTAAACATTTGGTTTGAAGTCCATTTGAACCAAAGGTTCAAATGCATTACTAAATTAAGTCTCTTATATATGCCATAATGTGTTTTCCCATATTCAGCATGTATAAGTTGGTTTTTCATGCATGAAACTAGTACAGATGGAAAGATTGCATTTTTCTGATAATTTTTCATATATAAATTATTTAAATCTGAGCTACGGTTGAATTGTTATGAATTTTTGAAGTTTAAATCATTTCCTGGATTTTCTGAATTATTTTAATTCCAGAAAATATATAATTGCGTCAGCATGACGTCATCACGACGTCAGCGGTCAACTGGGCTGGTCCGGGTCAAACCTGACGTGTGGGACCCACACGTCAGTGACAGGGGGGGTTAAATAGGGGTTAAATTAGTTTAATTAAAAGGTTAGGGGGCACCGGGGCCCACTGTCAGTGTCAGGGGGGGGGGTTAGTTAACGGTGATTAGCACTAAGCTAATCACCTGACGGGCCGGCCCCACATGGCAGGGCTCAGGCGACGGGGCTCGCCGCCGGCGACCTCTGGACGCGGCGGAGTCCGCGCCACAGGCCACGGGGACGGCGTCTGAGAGCACCGGGGCGTAGCCCGGGCTCTCGCGCATCTGGTGGGACAGGTGGGAGGAGCGGGGAAGGCCGGAGCTCGCCGGAGCAAGGCTCGCGGCGGCGGCCGGAGCTCGGCAACTTGCGGCCGCGGCGTTGTGGTGCACGGCAGTGGAAGCGGAGGGCTCCTACGGCCTCCTGGCGTCACCAGGAACACGGTGACGCGCGCGGGAGTGACCGGCTTGGGCTCGTGCCACCGTGGCGCCATGGCCGGCGGCGAGGAGCTTACGGGCGCGGTGGCGAGCTAGCTAGACGGGGCAAACGGACACGGGGAGGAGGGGGTTCAGTGCGGGGGCTCACCGCGGAACCAGCGAGCGCGAGGGCGAGGTCGGGGATGCCCGGTAGCTTCCGAATCGCCGGCGAGGATCCACGGCGGCCGGAGGCGAATTTGGCGACGGCGACGGCTCCACGGGGTGCTCCGTCTTGCGTGGCTCGACGAGGAGGTAGAGGGGGTCGCGGCGGATCTGGGGAGCGTGTCGGGAAGGCGTGGGAGAGGCGGTGGCTACGGTGATGCCCGTCGGCGGCGGCGGTGGTTCTCGGGTGAGAGAGAGAGAGCAGGGGGAGAGGAGGAGGGAGAGAGTGAGAGGGCGGTCGGGGCTGCGTGGCGTCGTCCGGGGCGTTCCAGGCGACGAGGAGGAAGCAAGAGGTGGCCAGGGGAAGCAGGAGGTGGAGGCGCGGCGGTGCGCGCGCGTCGGCACGCGCCGTTCCCCTGTCGGGGAGGAAGACGATAGAGGAGGGGGGCCAGGTGGGCTGGGCCGCCTGCTGGCTGGGCCGGCCTGCTGCGGCTGGGCTGCACAGGGGAAGCCCCAGGTAAGCCCCTCCTTCTTTTATTTCTGTTTTCTATTTTTTTTCTGACATTTGTTTTGATTTAATAAAATACTAAATCAATTTATTACCTTATGCCAATTTTTGCAGGAGCTAGATATATTATTCCAGAGCTCCTTTATAAATGACATAATTTTTGGACCATATTTCATATATATAGAAATATATTTCCAATGCAAATATTTATCGAATTAATCCAAATGGCCAAAGTAAATATCCATGAGCTCCTAAAAATATTGCTTTGATTTTTATCTCTGTCCAATATTTTTAGAGGGCATCATGAGCATTTTCTTGGACCCTTTTGGAGAAATTTTTATTTGGGTCATTTTCAAAAATGATTCTGAGGGTTCCACCAATCCTCATTTCAAATTTAAATGAAATTTAAATATGATGCACAAATAGCTAGCTAGTCTAAGTCATACCAGACTAGGGATGTGACAATCTTCCACAACCGGAAGCGCCGCCGAGCTACCTTCAGCTTCTCCGCAAGCTCTCCAAGGCCCTCGGGCATGGAGTGGGCAGGCCATAAGGCTTGGGCAACACCTCGCATCGCCTGCCGAATTCGCTCGTCCAGTTGCATGAGTTCGGGAAGAAGGTCACCCATAGAACCGGGCATCTCCTCTGCAGGACGACCTGTGAGCATACCTACAGACATTACTCTGTTAGTCGACTTCCTCGCCGAACTCTTTTTTCAAAGTTCGTTCAAGCACTTACTAAATATGCTGCGTCGAAGCCGCTGATTCTCCTTCGTGGAGTCCGACAGCTGGCCACGAACATCTTTAAGTTCGACGTCCAGCCAGGTGTTGGCATCCTGAAGATCATTCTTCTCTCGCCTCACCTTTGACAACGTACTCTCACCGGCCTTTAGCCAGCGTAAGAGTTGTTGCTTTTCCGGATCGAGTCCGGCGCCATCTGCAACATGATTTGTCAGATTTGCACCCACACCGCACAATACTAATCTTTCGAAGTGTATCTTACCTGAGGGGGTCTCTTTGGGCTCCCCTGCTGCGGCTAGTGCGGCCTCTAGTTGGGCCCTGCACTTTTCCAGCTCCTGGGACAGTACAGTATTCTTCTCTGTAAGAACCTGCATATTAAAAGATCCTTAAATTAGTTGCTCTAACTGTTTCAAGTCTCGGGGGCTACTGGTATATATATATTTGACCAAAATTTTCTTACCCGTATGTCTTTTACATACTGCTCTGTGGCTCTGGCTAAACTATTTCGAGCGGCATGGAGCTACGCATCTCCCGAATTAAAGGCATCTAAAGCCTCTTGGGAGAAACAAACATCGCGTAGAACTGTCCGGCGACGCATGTGGTTCATGGCACTCTCCACTTCAGAATTTGTGGCAGACAACCTGTCCGCATCCTCTGTCGGAGGAGCGTCTGGTGCGCGCCTTGTGCTCGCCTCCGCTTCCTGGCCAGATGTTGGAGCCTGGCTGGTGGAGGCGCGATTGGCAACCTCTCCGGATGTAGTCCGGCGAGGTCTCTTCGTTCTGAAGATAGCACGAACGTTAATATGCCCTGACAGAATAACACCAGGGAAATAGAGGGTGCGCTATACCTTTGCGCCGGCATCTCAGTCCGGACTACATTCCTTTTTGCCCCACGGGGCCCTGCGGCCCCTCGTTGGCTAGCCACCACAGGTTCGGCCTCCTGCCTCGGAAATCTGCCCTGCAAAACATGGTTGTCGTCAGAAACACTGGAATACGTGAGAGTGGAATCTCTCTCAAGGGAATGAGACTCCGGTTTCTGTCACCTGGGAGGCCGGGATTAACCCTGGGTAATCAGCCGTGATGGCTACCAAGGTATTATCCTTGCTTAGCTGATGGAACACCCCGTCGATAAGCTCCACCGATATGTCCAGATCCTCTTTGGAGTCCGGATCGAGGGACCGTTCTGGGTCCTCGGGCTGTGGAGGGCGGCTGTTTATATCCTTTACCACATGTCGCAGTTCCTGCATTGAAGTTGTTAGACTACATATCTAACCGTGGGAGTATAAAACAAACGGGTAAGCGCAGTTGTTCACTTACCCAACTTGGAGGATCGTACATAGTAAATCCGGCCTGTGGGTTGACGCGGAGGAATTCCTCCTTTTCTCCCTTGTACAAAGAGGATAAGATCTTTACTAGAGCGGCAGCTGAGGCCGGCCCCTTACGACCGTAACGGGTGGCATCATCCTCCTCGTTGAAATCCCACATGGGGTGGCGTCTGTATTGAAGTGGCTGCACCCCCCGCATAATGCATGCGGCCATGACTCCAATCATGGTTAGTCCGGAATGAGCCAACAGTCTTATCCAGCCCATTAGGTAAAGGACGTCTCTGTCGCTTTCTCTCTGAGAGCTCCGCGGACGCCAGCTCAAGCGTTTCTTCAATGGAGCACTGTTGAACTCAGGGAGACCGACCCGGATAGGGTCCAGTAGCGGGACGTCATCTATATAAAACCATTCCGAAGGCCAGTCCTCGGACGCCTTCTTTGGGGTTCCGGATAGGTATCCGGTCCCGGCGATGCGCCATACTTCGGCTCCGCCCACTTGATATATAGACCCCTTTTGAGAACGGGGCACGAGGCAAAATAACCTCTTCCACAGCGCGAAATGACCCTCAACACCTAAAATAGCTCGCAAAGGGCGACGAAACCTGCAATATGCAATACGGAGGCGGGCGTGAGATTTTGCAGCTGGAGGCCGTAGAACTCCAGAAGCCCGCGGAGAAATGGATGAATTGGAAATCCCAGTCCCCTTATTAGATAGGGGACGAGGCACACCCGCTCTCCTTTAGAAGGATTGGGGGTGCTCTCCGCTTGTTTTCCGCCATTGTAGGTGGCGAGACCGGCTCGGACCGGGACCATGTATGCGTGAGGGAGAAATCCCTTGGCCTGAAGTGACGCTAACTCGCTATGCGGGATGGTGCAACTCTCCCAGTCCCCGGGTTTAGGACCAGAGGGGCGAGGGGAGGAGCTGCGACGGCTGGTCATGTTGGAAAGGACCTTTGCTGGAAGCGCTCTGATGATAACTCACAGAAAGGAGAAGATATGGTTTGGACCTAAATCCCCATCCCGTTAAATAGGTGACTCGTTTATACGGCTAGGGGTGTGGATGTAAAAACACCCCGGCTTTTCGCATTCGTTTGAACACGTGTAAGACGGCCATTATTGGGCGTAAAAGCCGAGGAGCACTACATTACAAAAATCGGACATTATTCCTACAGGTACACAAGATTTGGAGAAGTACCCGCCTTGCAATGCCGAACAATCTGCACGCCGGACTCATCGTCATTGAAGCCTGGTTCGGGGGCTACTGAGGGAGTCCTGGATTAGGGGGTGTTCGGGTAGCCGGACTATACCTTCAGCCGGACTCCTGGACTATGAAGATACAAGATTGAAGACTTCGTCCCGTGTCCGGATAGGACTTTCCTTGGCATGGAAGGCAAGTTTGGCGATGCGGATATTCAAGATCTCCTACCATTGTAACCGACTCTATGTAACCCTAACCCTATCCGGTGTCTATATAAACCGGAGGGTTGTAGTCCGTAGGCAATCAACTCCATACACAACAATCATACCATAGGCTAGCTTCTAGGGTTTAGCCTCCTTGATCTCGTGGTAGATCTACTATTGTACTACCCATATCATCAATATTAATCAAGCAGGAGTAGGGTATTACCTCCATTGAGAGGGCCCGAACCTGGGTAAAAAACATCGTGTCCCTTGTCTCCTGTTACCATCCGGCCTAGACGCACAGTTCGGGACCCCCTACTTGAGATCCGCCGGTTTTAACACCGACACATAGCCATTCCGAGATATATTGCCATGCAACTTTCCACCGTTCTGTTTATGACACACTCCATCATTGTCACATTGCTTAGCATGATCATGTAGTTGACATAGTATTTGTGGGAAAGCCACCGTTCATAATTCTTTCATACTTGTCACTCATGCATCATTGCATATCCCGGTACACCACTGGAGGCATTCATATAGAATCATATCTTGTTCTAAGTATCGAGTTGTAATTATTGAGTTGTAAGAAAAATAAAAGTGTGATGATCATCATTATTAGAGCATTGTCCCAAGTGAGGAAAGGATGATGGAGACTATGATTCCCCCACAAGTCGGGATGAGACTCCGGACGAAAAATAAAAAAAGAAAGAAAATAGGCCATAAAAAGAGAAAAATCCCAAATAAAAATAAAAAATAAAATAAAAAATGAGAGAAAAGAGAGAGAAGGGACAATGTTACTATCCTTTTACCACACTTGTGCTTCAAAGTAGCACCATGATCTTCATAGTAGAGAGTCTCTCACGTTATCACTTTCATATACTAGTGGGAATTTTTCATTATAGAACTTGGCTTGTATATTCCAATGATGGGCTTCCTCAAAATTGCCCTAGGTCTTCATGAGCAAGCAAGTTGGATGCACACCCACTTAGTTATTTTTGAGCTTCCATATACTTATAGCTCTAGTGCATCCGTTGCATGGCAATCCCTACTCACTCACATTGATATCTATTGCTGGGCATCTCCATAGCCCATTGATACGCCTAGTTGATGTCAGACTATCTTCTCCCTTTTTGTCTTCTCCACAACCACCATTCTATTCCACCTATAGTGATATGTCCATGGCTCACGCTCATGTATTGCGTGAAGATTGAAAAAGTTTGAGAACACCAAAAGTATGAAACAATTGCTTGGCTTGTCCCTGGGGTTGTGCATGATTTAAATATTTTGTGTGGTGAAGATAGAGCATATCCAGACTATATGATTTTGTAGGGATAACTTTCTTTAGCCATGTTATTTTGAGAAGACATAATTGCTTTGTCAGTATGCTTGAAGTATTATTATTTTTATGTCAATATGAACTTTTGTCTTGAATCTTTTGGATCTGAATATTCATACCACAATTAAGAAGAATTACATTAAAATTATGCCAAGTAGCACTCCGCATCAAAAATTCTGTTTTTATCATTTACCTACTCGAGGACGAGCAGGAATTAAGCTTGGGGATGCTTGATACGTCTCCAACGTATCTATAATTTTTGATTGCTCCACGCTATATTATCTACTGTTTTGGACATTATCGGGCTTTATTATCCACTTTTATATTATTTTTTTGGGACTAACCTATTAACCGGAGGCCCAGCCCAGAATTGCTATTTTTTGCCTGTTTTAGGGTTTCGAAGAAAAGGAATATCAAACAGAGTCCAAACGGATTGAAACCTTCGGGAACGTGATTTTCTCACTGAATACAACTCAGGAGACTTGGACCCTACGTCAAGCCAATCAACAGGAGGCCACAAGGTAGGGGGGCGCGCCTGCCCCCCAGGCGCGCCCTCCACCCTCGTGGCCCCCTGTTGCTCCACCGACGTACTTCTTCCTCCTATATATACCCACGTACCCCCAAACGATCAGATACGGAGCCAAATACCTAATTCCACCGCTGCAACTTTCTGTATCCACGAGATCCCATCTTGGGGCTTATTCCGGAGCTTCGCCGGAGGGGGCATCGATCACGGAGGGCTTCTACATCAACACCATAGCCCTTCCGATGAAGTGTGAGTAGTTTACTTCAGACCTACAGGTCCATAGTTAGTAGCTAGATGGCTTCTTCTCTCTTTTTGGATCTCAATACAATGTTCTCCCCCTCTCTTGTGGAGATCTATTCGATGTAATCTTCTTTTTGTGGTGTTGTAACGCCCTCGATGGGGCTATATCCCCCACGTGTCGAAGCACGACTTAGAGGCATAACCGCATTGAAAGCAATGTTGCAAGTGAGGTAATCTTCACATAACCCATGTAATACATAAGGGAAAGAGATACCTAGTTGGCTTACAATCGCCACTTCACACAATACAAGAATAAGGCCTTACATCATCCAGATACATTCAAGGTCCAACTATGGAACCAAAATAAAAGAAGACTACCCCAAATGCTACACAGATCCCCGATCGACCCCAACTGGGCTCCACTACTGATCAACTAGAATCGAAACAACACAAAGGACAAGATCTTCATCGAGCTCCTCCTTGAGCTTGGTTGCATCACCAGTACGGTATCATTGAGCACCTGCAAACTAGTTTTGGAAGTATCTGTGAGTCACGAGGACTCAGCAATCTCACACCCTCGTGATCAAGACTATTTAAGCTTATAGGAAGGGTAAAAGGTATGAGGTGGAGCTGCAGCAAGTGACAAGCATATATGGTGGCTAACATACGCAAATGAGAGCGAGGAGAGAAGGCAAAGCACGGTCGAACAACTATGATCAAGAAGTGATCCTAGAACAACCTACATCCAGCATAACTCCAACACCGTGTTCACTTCCCGGACTCCGCCGAGAAGAGACCATCACGGTTACACACGCGGTTGATGCATTTTAATTAAGGTCAACTTCAGGTTTTCTACAACCGGACATTAACAAATTCCCATCTGCCCATAACCGTGGGCACGGCTTTCGAAAGTTCAAATCCCTGCAGGGGTGTCCCAACTTAGCCCATCACAAGCTCTCACGGTCAACGAAGGATATTCCTTCTAGCGGGAAGACCCGATCAGGCTCAGAATCCCGGTTACAAGACATCCTCAACAATGGTAAAACAAGTCCAGCAACACCGCCCGAATGTGCCGACAAATACCGATAGGAGCTGCACATATCTCGTTCTCAGGGCACACTCAAATGAGACTAGCTACGAGTAAAACCAACCCTCAAGTTTCCCCGAGGTGGCCCCGCAGGCAGCTCGGTTCGGACCAACACTTAGAGAAGCACTCGCCCGGGGGGGTTAAAATAAAGATGACCCTTGAGTCTGCAGAACCCAAGGGAAGGTGGTAGGTCGTTGGTGCAAATGGTAAAACCAAGGTTGGGCATTGCTGGAGGAATTTTATTCAAGGCGAACTATCAAGGGGTTCCCATTATAACCCAACCGCGTAAGGAACGCAAAATCCGGGAGCATAACACCGATATGACAGAAACTAGGGCGGCAAGAGTGGAACAAAACACCAGGCATAAGGCTGAGCCTTCCACCCTTTACCAAGTATATAGATGCATTAATTAGATAAGAGATATTGTGATATCCCAACAAGAATATCCATGTTCCAAACATGGAACAAGCTTCAATCTTCACCTGCAACTAACAACGCTATAAGAGGGGCTGAGCAAAGCGGTAACATAGCCAAACAACGGTTTGCTAGGACAAGGTGGGTTAGAGGCTTGGTTCAACAATATGGGAGGCATGATAAGTAAGTGGTAGGTATTGCAGCATAGGCATAGCAAAAGAGCGAGCAACTAGCAAGCAAAGATAGAAGTGATTTCGAGGGTATGGTCATCTTGCCTGAGATCCCGCAAGGAAGAAGAACGAGTCCATGAAGAAGACAAATGGACGTAGACGAACGGGTCCTCACAAACGCGACGTTACCGGAACCAACCCGAAGAAGCAACATCAGAAAGAAGCACACAACATAGTAAACAAACCACACACGAACATGGCATGATGCACAATCAAGTATGATGCATATCCGGTTTAAAGAAGCATGGCATGGCAAAGTGCACAAATAAAACTACAAGTTAAATGGAGCCGAATATGCAATGAGTTGCATATTGACGGAACACCACATCAATTATTTAGTTCACTCCCGGTTAGGTACTCAACAATATTAAATGTTGTTAAGCATGTCAAGAGGTGAAGCATAACAAAACTATATCATCTAAACAATTTAAATGGGGCCGGATATAACAAATAACGAATCCGGTAAATCCCCATATGCCTTAGTAATTTATTGCAACAACAATTTAAACATTTTAAGTGTTGTTATCATGATGCAGATGACATGAACAAGTTAATGCAATTTCTATTAAAAGTTGGCAAAAGCATTATGAAGCATTTGTCACCATGGCGGAACGAAAGGGGTGCCACAGCAACGACAAATTGAGTGATATACCAATGCAAACAAGAAGTGTGCGGATGTGTGGAACACGCAAGAGATGGGGAGTGATCCCGGATACCAGGTGTCCCACATGACGGTGGCAAGGCAAAAGAGGGGCATCGCAAGCGACAACTCGATCACGATGCAAACACGAGCATCTCATACATCACACATGCATTAGTTCACGGGCGGCCGTCTCGGCGGTTATACCTTTCGGAGCATGCCTAGGGGACGGTTCTCGTTCATAGAGGGAAGTAGGCGTTCTCGCGATGACGGTAGTGGAAGTAGTCGATCTCGCATGCTCTAGGATCGACAGTAGAGGTCGTCGCGATCTCGACGACGGTAGTGGTACATGTTTATCGGTAGTCGAACATGACGATCCGGAGAGGGTACTTGGCAACATGCGCGTCGTCGGTAGTTGTACACAAACGTTGTCGGACTTGACGGGTTCGCGGTCTCCGGACGTAGTGGTACACATTCACGGAGTAGGTCGTACACGTCGTCGATAGATGTTCACTTGACAGCCTTCAACGGTGGTAGTTGTTCTCGTTTCGTTGTGGAAGTAGTTGCACATCTCATAGCGGTACTTGACGATTTTGGAGATGGCGGAAGACGAACTTGGCGGTCCTTGTCGTCCTCGTACTTGGCGTTATTTCCGGTTCGGTGATTGTTTTAGGCGTCGGGCGTCGTGGAGGAACTTGGCGTTCTTAGCGATTCCGAAGACGGCGGTAGTGAAAGTAGTGGTTCCCGTTCCATACTCGAACTTGTCGAATCCGAACTCTTCGAGGGTCGTCATGGTACTTGGCACTTGCGGTCTTGATAGCTCGATGGGGTGCTTGGCATTCTCGTCCTTGCAGGTCGTGATACTTGGCATGGAGGTAAACCTCAGGCCGCCATTCATTGAAAATGAGCTGCACCAGGGAAGTTTAAGGCAGCGGCGGTAGCAACCGGGTTGACCGAAAGGGACGGCTCAGACAAGAGCTTCTCTGCCCAGGGAGGAGGCACAAGTGATGCAGAGCTGCAGGAGGAGCTTCGCCATGAGCAGAGGCGGACGGTCTTCGCGTGGCAGATATAGCTACATCGAGGGTGTTACAGGTGTGTTTGTTGAGACCGATGAATTGTCGGTTTATGATCAAGTCTATCTACGAATAATATTTGAATCTTCTCTAAATTCTTTTATGTATGATTGGTTATCTTTGCAAGTCTCTTCGAATTATCAGTTTGGTTTGGCCTACTAGATTGATCTTTCTTTCAATGGGAGAAGTGCTTAGCTTTGGGTTCAATCTTGCGGTGTCCTTTCCCGGTGACAGTAAGGGCAGCAAGGCACGTATTGTATTGTTGCCATCGAGGATAACAAGGTGGGGTTTTCTTCATATTGCATGAGTCTATCCCTCTACATCATGTCATCTTGCTTAAGGCGTTACTCTGTTTTAACTTAATACTCTAGATGCATGCTGGATAGCGGTCGATGAGTGGAGTAATAGTAGTAGATGCAGGCAGGACTCGGTCTACTTGTCTCGGACGTGATGCCTATATACATGATCATACCTAGATATTCTCATAACTATGCTCAATTATGTCAATTGCTCAACAGTAATTTGTTCACCCACCATAGAATACTTATGCTCTCGAGAGAAGCCACTAGTGAAACATATGGACCCCGGGTCTATCTTTATCATATCAATCTCCTACTACTTAGTTATTTACTTTGCTATTTATTTTGCCTTTATTTTACTTTGCATCTTTATCATAAAAATACCAAAAAATATTATCTTATAATATCTATCAGATCTCACTCTCGTAAGTGGCCCTATAGGGATTGACAACCCCTATTTGCGTTGGTTGCGAGGATTTATTTGTTTTGTGCAGGTACGAGGGACTTGCGTGTAGCCTCCTACTGGATTGATACCATGGTTATCAAAAACTGAGGGAAATACTTACGCTACTTTGCTGCATCATCCCTTCCTCTTCGGGGAAAACCAACGCAGTGCTAAAAGAGGTAGCACGCGACTGCAGTAGCTCCCGAGCTCAGTCCAAGTCTTCCTCCCGCTTCACCGAAGCACGGGGGTGTGGTAGTTCATCATAGCTGCCACCGCTGGTGCTCTCGCTGCAGGAGGAGCCGCCGCTACTGTAGGAAGTGCGGCCGTAGCTAAGAGCAAACTCACCCTCGTCATCGTCGCGGTCGTCGCCAAGGGCAAGCTCGTCGTCGCCGCTGCCATCTTCCGGGCAACACCCCGCACGACGGTCTTCTCCCCCAAACACCCTCACATAGAGGGTTGCAAGGCCATCGTACCTGAAATGGAGGGTGCACCTCCCGCTTAGGCCCCACGCGCGGGCAAACGCCTGCCAACCATGGGTCAAGGACATGTTGCCCGCGGCGGTGACTTGGACCCCCTCCCATGAGGCCCTGCTGTAGCAGCCGTCAGCCTGCAGCCAGAGGCTGTCAAGCCTTGCGGTCGACAGCGCACCCGCGAAGAAGCGCGGGAGCGGGAGCCAGGTGCCAGCAGACCTCTCCAACCATGCGACAAACTCTGGGAACGCATCCGCCGGGTGGGAGTGTGGCCGAGGAGGCCGAGCGACCACAGCGTGCCTACCCCCATCGCAGGAGATGCCTTGTCCTTGGCGGCTCCCACCGTGAGAGCAAGTGCCGCCGCGGCTGCCTAAGGAAACTCCTGCCCTCGAAGAGGTGTGCCCGCTCCCCCGAGGCGCCACCGCCGGGGTCGCGGCATACTTGCGGGGGCGACCACGGCCCCTCTTGGGCGGCGGTGAACCTGGCCCCTCCTTGGGGGCCTTCCCCTTTTCGGCGATGGAAAACCTTCTTGTCGGCGCCATGGATGCTACGGCAAGACAACGAGACAAGGAATAAGAAGGAAGAGCGAGCAGCGATAAGATGGAGATGAGTAGGGGCTCTGCCCCTCCCCTCATTTATAACCAGAAGGAGGCCAACCGTCGGCCTCCATGATCCCCGATAATGATGATCTTTCTGCATGCAACAGGGTCTAGTCAAGTCGACTGGTTGTCGAAGCTGCGAGGGGAAGCGAAGACGCCCATGTCCCATCAAGCGCCATGCGTCGATCGATACCGCAGGCGGTTGGGGCCCGCAACGCTCCACCCTTGCCCCTTGGCTTTGCCTCGAAGCTAAGTCCAAGCGCGCCTTGGACCCGGGGGCTACTGTCGGCGTTCTGGGAATGGGGGTACCCAGACTTGCCTGCCTGTGGCCCACGACATGGCCTCATCGACAGTCTAGTACAGCCCATCTCCAGCACCAACAACACAAGACCCTCACGAGGCGGACGATGCCAAGACCTCCAGAGGGAGCGGCCTCCTTAGGCTGGCTCCTGAGGAGTGGAGATTTCTATGTGAGCCCTTGCCTCGTGAGGCTCGGGTGACGCAAGCCATGACGACCACGACAAGGCGGGTGCCATCGGGCGCAGTACAGCAGGTTTCCTCTTTGGTGCTCAAGAGGCAAGTGTAGGCACGGAGTCCCGAGGAATCAACCAAAGGTTTCCATTTCCATGCAATAATACCAAGACCGCCAGGACGGCAGGACGGAGGTCATCGCCGAGCCCACCACGACGTCACGACCAGAGACTTTTCAGGATAAGACCACCTTTCGTCAGGATAAGATGTCTAGTTGTCTCCCTTCGAATTTGGTCATTGTGGGATCCCCTCCCGCATTCGTTTTTGGGGAAGAGTACCAAGGCCACTATAAATATAGCCTAGCCACCACCTTAGACGGGGACGGGTCATTCGGACTATCCTCACCAGCTCACACAACCACAAGAACACACCTCCTGAGGATGTTCCTCCTCTGTACTAGTTCATCCTCAGCCCACCTCGAGGCTAATCCACCACAAAGTAGGAGTAGGGTTTTACACCGCAAGGTGGCCCGAACCTGGGTAAACTGCCTTGTTTCATTTCCTTCCAGTTCATCGAGCTAGGCCGTGAGATCAATGGGTAGGCAGACTAGGGAGGTTGAGTTCTTCACACGCACCCTCGAGTTCGAATCTATCAAGGGTCAGCGGAGCCCCAAATCCGACCTCCCCTCGTAGTTGAGGGGAAAATCTTGGTTCTTTGATCTTTCAAATTCCTCATAGTGATCAACGGATATAAATCCCAAGTGACTCAAAGAATAGAGCTATGCTCCCCGACAACAGTGCCAGAAAAAGGTCTTGATAACCCACAAGTATAGGAGATCGCAACAGTTTTTGAGGGTAGAGTATTCAATCCAAATTTATTGATTCGACACAACACTACAAAAGAACACTTCCGTGATGATACATGTTTGTCATAGTAGGTCACGTTTTCTGTCATGCATGTACATCCATGACGATTTTATGACAGAATCAAGATAGTCATACCTGTGTTGTCGTAGAAGTGTTCCATGACATTACCAAAATTATCATCATGGAAGAGTCCACTTCCATGACGATAAATGGCACGTCATGGAAGTGTTTTCATCAAGGGTAACCGACATGTGGCATCCACCATAACAGGTTGCCGTTAAGCTATCGGGTCCGGTTTTGGATCCGATAACCCGTTAATAGCCTGGACCAATGGGGATTTTCCACATGTAAAATTCTCATTGGCCGGAGGAAACACGTGTTGGCTCACCGTTGGGACAGATGTCATCCACTCATTGGACAGGAGGCACCTACGATACGTCGACACGTGGCACGGCCCAACAGAGGCACATTCCGGTGAAAAGGCCAGCCCATTTGACTTGGTCGAAGAGGTAGAGGGCCGGCCTACGGAAAGCATGTCAATGGTCTGTTAGCATATAGCCCTTTTACAACCCGCTAGGTCACGGCCCGTTACAGCTTATCCGAATTAGGCCTAGTAGCGTCATCTAGGCCATCTAGTATGATTCCAGCCCTTGTAACTTCTGGCCCATGTATGGCCCATGACGTCTTTCTGCCCATATGAGGCCCTTTGTAACTCTTGGCCCATTAACGACCCGTGGTGAAACTGGCTCGTAATGAATAGTGTATCACTTTATACCCATTAACAGCCCATTAGACCGTCGGCCATTTCCAGCCCGTGTTAACTTTCGACCTTCTAAGGGCCCATTTATTCTTGGACTCATTTCCAGAATTCGATTACTTACGGTCAGTTACTGGCCTGTTCAGCTTGTGGGCCAAATTCAGCCCGTGGTTACAGTCAGCCTGCTTGTGGCCCATTAACACATTGGGCTATTTTCGTAGCATCATCAATTACGGCCTATTAACGTCCCATTATGGTTGGGCCATAAAATAGACGATTATCACTCTAGCTCGTTTACGACCCATTTTGCGGTCCGTCATTGGTCCACAAATAGTACGACCCATGTTTGGCGAAACGATTATATGACCCGTAGAAGGCCCATAGATGAGACGGTCCATAGAAGGCCCATGGATCCTACAGCCCGTAGAAGGCCCATGGATCCTACGACCCATGGAAGGCCCATGGATCGTATAGCCCGTGGAGGGCCATGGTCACTACAGCAGGTAGCAGGACCATGGTCACAACAGTCCATGTGTTGCCATGGTTATTGTGGCCTAGTTTATTGTGGCCACTAGAAAAACGCAGAAAAAGAACTACAATGACTACAAGAAAACAACTAAACAAGACAATAAGGAAATAAATAAGCAAGGAACTAACGCTAGGCTATTACGGCTATTACACATATTACATCCACTGGGCATCAAAGTTCGCCACCAGTGCAAATATAGGGAACAAAGCAGCATATTACATACACTGGCCGTCTAAATTGGACACTAGTGCAAATAAATGCAGCAGCAAAACAAGTCCATAACTGAAACAACTTCAGAATAGCTCAAGAAACATTATCCTGGGTATCCACCATGCTGGCAATAAGTTTAGCAATCTTATTAGCTTTGTCCCGTTTGGCACTAAAACCCTCCAACGCTTGTTGTTGCACCAGAATGTATGCATCTGAATGCTCCAGGGACTTTCGCGGTCCTTCTGCTTCTTGTCGCAGCACAGCTGATCGATGTCTTTCAGCTTGTAGTTGAGACTCAAGAAACCGAACTGATTCAGACAGTGAGTTTGAATAGCTTGTGCAAGCGGTAGTGGCCAGTAACTCGAACACTAAACCAAGACAGGACTTTGGGGTTGTCTCACTGTCTTCAAGATAGTTTTCCTTAGCTGTTTTATCAGCTTTGTTGGAGACCAACAAGGATGTCTCACTATCCTGAACCTTATCTGCATTACTTCCTTTACCATTGCTTAATAAGGCACTCTTCCCCAATATTCTGTCAGCATTCTAAAAGAAGAAACAAGCAGACACATAACAGGTTTAGCATGTACTAGTATATGAAACTCATTTCGGTGAACCAGTTCATTAGTAAGGTGGACAGGATTAAACTACCAAGTCTTCTATTGCCAAGTAGTACATAATAAAAGCATCAAACAAACATATATCTATGTCCTATGGTCACTGCATTGTCTTGCCAAATCAAAATAGAGACACGGTTCAAATCATATCAGTTCAAGACAAAGCAGCACTGAAAGAATACAAAGCGTGGGAAACTACACGACACAACAAGATTTCAGATGGGTACCACGGGTCTACATGTACAACAACACTATTGGCTCTGTTGTGATGCTAGTAATGTGCATGATATGAGAAGTCAACTGTATACACAATTGAAATTGAAATCAACAGAGCTATTGATAAGAGCAAACCTGTTAAAGAAACATGCGTGAACATACCTGTTGTGCCATTGGAGTTTCGATTGGATCCTTCAATTTAAAAATAAGTTTGTATGAGTAAATACAGTGATACAAGAGCAAAGCAGTATGCACGATAGCAATGGAATCTTAAATGAGAACAGTTGTTCTTCAGGTTTAAGCACTTGTTCTACATGAACAGAGTACAGTAAGACGCAAGAATATAGTACTTAAAAATAGAAAATGAGCTCATAGACCTTACCACATTCTTGGTTCGGGACCAGTACAGAACAAGGCGTTCCCAGTCATCGTCCAGTAAATGTGTCTCAGGAGAACGTAAGGGAATTTGATGAGTTTCTTTGCCAGTGAAGTACGTTTTCTTCAGGTAATTCCGATACTGCCACCAAGCATTCTTGAAGATAGCAGAGGTATTAGCACAGGTTACCTCATCCTGAGTTTCCAAATCGGTCCTTCTCTATAGAGAAAAATGGGAAAATTTGTTGTATTATAACCATCATGGAGGTAGAATGTATGGGACAAAGCAAAGTAATTGCCATGAATAACATTACTTACACATAACTCCTGGACAAACACCTGCAACTGGCATTTTCCTTCATCTTCAGTATAATATTTCCATGATGGGAAGATACGCACATAGGATTTAACAACATCAAATGCGATAGATGCTAAACTACGACTGGCTGGTTGTGCTTCCTCCACAGGAATAGGTGTACTAACTGGTGGAGTTGGGGTTCGCCGTGGTAGTACTGGCGCTTTGGGCACTGGAGCTGCCTTACTAACTGCTCTTGTTTGGGAGCTCTGTGGTGGAGATGGTGTTGTGTCAACAGGAACTGGGTTACTATCTGCTGGGGTTGGGGTTAGATTGGGTGAAGCTGGTTCTCTGTCCATCGCAGTAGGGGTACAATCTGCGAGAGTCTGGGTTATGTGTGGTACGTGCATGTACAACCGGGATGCTATCTCCACCAAGAGGTAGCACTGTTTTATTTGAAGACCGTGTTTTTACTCCGCTAGATACTGGCATCACCCGCTCCAATTCAAATGGCTGATAAACAGGAAACATAGTTGAATGTACAGATATTGTATGAGACAGATGCAATATATAGTGTGGAAAAAAGAGGGCATGAAATAGTTGACATGTATATTGTTTAACTAAAACGGATAACATGACATAATTTCACATATATGATGTCTATCTAAACTGGATAGCATAGCATAACATAATTCAAAGATATGATGAATAACTAAACAATATCGCATGACATAATTCACATACATGTTATCTAAGTAATCATGATCACATGATTTAATTCACATATGTGATTTATATGCTAAGCAGAGGGCATTCACATATATGATGTCTGAACTAAGAACATGGTGTTGAATATTGTGTATATGATGTCTAAACTATGCAATGCAAGACACCATATGCATGATATGAGCAGTATAACCGTGCCAAGTTAGAGCATACACCTCGGTGGGGGAATAGGACTGGTCATCTGTCTCTGAATCCATCTCTGAGGACCTATCGAGACCCAACAAGAGATCTGCTTCGACAGGTATCATTGTCTGCTCTGAAGGCCTTGTTTTCACTCCAGATTTTTTCCATCTCCCACTCAAATGGCTGATTCACAGGAAGAGTAGTTTAACGTACAAATATTGTCTACAAATGGAAATGTAATGAAGAAAAGGATGGGCAAGATATCATTCAAATATATGATGCCTGGTTAAACAGGACGGCATTGCACATTTCACATATATTATGGCTGGCTAAAAGACATGGGACTGCATAATTCCCATATATGATATAGAAACTAAACAGGTGGCATTACAAAACATGTCTAAACTAAGTAGATGAAATATATGATGTCGAAAGTAGGCACTGCAAGGCAGCATATGCATGATATGACTAACATCATCATGCCAAGGTAGAACAAACACCTTGGGGGGTAAATAGGAGTGGCCAGCTGCGCCTGAATCCGCTTGAGAACGGATACCTTCCTCTGGATTACAATCTGGAGAGGGGGGAGGGTTTGCCATTGAACCCACCATGGAGCGATGTCTGCATGACATTGTATTGCTGCGCAAAACTCTTCTCTTTTTCTCTACATGTTCAGCATGACTGTGTACAATATCTGACATGCATACGAAAAAATATGGTGAGATTATGTAAGGAGAGCATGCAGAAATCTAGCGTGATGGTAACAACCAGTGGGTGGATCCAAAAATAATGATAGCATGCTGATGATTGCATTAATTTAATAAAAAAAGACAGATGATGATTGCTTTACTATTTGTTTCCCTCCCAAGATGAACAACATAGGCATACCCTAGGTGAACCAGATATTAGACAGAGATACTATTCATTGCTGCCTCGATATGTGCCCCACAACTAATTTAGAACTCAAGTTTGAACATTAATTTGGACCTGACTTGGAGTCTAAGAGGTGAACAGGATGATAAAGTACCAGGTAATTTTAAGCAATGCATAACATAAGCAGAAACAAAAGAGTGTGACCTCTCTTGTGGACTCGTGTAATCCTCACGTTCATCTGCTGAGTCAATGATGGTGATACTGTTGTGGTGGGTGCCGGCGACAGGGAAGGAGATCTAAGGCGGTGAAAGATGGCCAGGAGTCGTGATGTCTGGTTTGGTGGATGCTTCTGTCGACGGAGCAGCTCAGGTGAGGTGGACGACATCACGGCAGGAGCAGGACAAACCACACACAGTTTTCTTCGACACCTACCTGTAACTGAAGTACTTCTGTAAGGGCTCATTTGGCTTGCATGATTCTAAAAACGCAGGGATAGGAAAAACACCGAAATGTGATATGAATACAGATGGTAAATAGAGCATTTGTAAACACATGATTTCTATCAACTTAGGTGTTTGGTTCACAGGAATTGGAAAAGCGAAGGAATGCAAAGAAACCTGGCCAAAATAAAGTGAAACCATATGAAAGCGTGTACAGTTAGAATGTTATTCTGCCACTAATGCATTTGGTGATGTTTTCATGCATAGTATTTTGAAAAGTAGGTCCAGGTGGATGTTTTGCTCCATTTCTTTCAACAAAATGCATGAATAATTCAATAGTAGAGTGTCATAGGAAAATTTCCTATTGCTATGTTTTTCCGTTGAACCAAAATAGCCCTAATGGATCGACATGAATGTATATTAATAAGTGATGTGACAAGTGTACAACCTCTTTGTCGTATTCGTGTCGACCTTAGAATCATTGGGTTGGTCACTGAAGAAGTTGAGGCAGAGGTGGCTGTCGGAGGTGTGGAGGAAGATCTGAGGAATCTGTAAACGGCGTCCAGGGCACTGCTCTGTTGTGATGGATCGTTCCATCATTGGAGCAGCTCCGGTGAGCCATAAGAGGTCGAGGGTGAAGCAACACAAGACAAACATCATTAATCTCAAGTGGGATTCTAATATCATCTCCAATAGATGATGTAAAATACATTACCAAAAAGTGATAGATGTAAAATTTACGTCACCAAAAACCACCTGACTACAACAGATGAGGTAAAAACTGTTGACTCTGAACTTAACTGTCGAAACTGAAATTTACTATGGAATCTGAATGTTACTGTCGGAACTGAATGCAATGGTAGCACAGAGGCACTTCACATGTAGTTTAGGGAGGGCCTGCAGTTCATCTTCAACCTGCACCCCCTTGAGCCGCTAGCCACCACCGGCTGAACCATCGACCACCGCTGCCCGCGGCCGCCGGCGCTCCTGTGCCGCCTCGCCGCCCCGAAACAACTCCCCACCGTCGGTCTGCCGTCGCCCCGGGCAGCCCTCTAGCCCCCCCCCCCCCCGCCGAGCTTCTTCTCCGGCGATCCCCATGCCACTGGCCCACCACCACGCCCCCTACTGCCAGCGACCACCGCCCCCATCCTGAACCCTAAGATAGATTGTGGGGTACCTCTCTGGCGAGCCCCCCTCCTACTGTGGGTGGTTCTTCGTTAACTCCGGCAAGCCCCCCCACCCCACCCCTTGACAATCGATTGACCAAAAAGTTGATTCAGTCGACTGAAGTGTAGCTAAATTGGAGCAGAACGGTAGCACGAGCGAGGGGGAGAGGAGCAGCAGCAGCGCGCGCGAGCGAGCGAGAGCCGGAGTAGCAGCAGCAACGCGAGTGAGCAAGCAAGAGCCGGAGCAGCAGCAGCAGATCCAGCCGCCGCCGCCAAAGGGGCCTCACACTGGGGGAGAGTCGCTGTGGAGATGTCGCCCATGGCGCCGGCTTCGAGGTAGCCGCGCCATGGGGGTACGGGATAGAGCACCATCGGTGCCGGGAGGTCGAGTTAAGGAGAAGGTGTGACGCGATGAGTGTACAACCTCTTTGGTGGCGCCGAGTAGGCCTCTGCTTTGTCCGAGGAGTCGGTGAGGATGTTGCAGCTCCGGTGGAGCAGGTTAAGGCAGCGCTGTTGGGATGGAGCAGGCGCGATAGATGAGGCGATCATCGGAGCAGCTCCTTGGAGGTGGAGGACGAGGCCGTTGAACCAGCGGGACAACGAGATGGACGACGGACCCTCATCCGGGGAGGTGGATGAGGGACGTCGAGCTATTGTGGTGGACGACGTCGTTGGGGAAGAGGCTCCGGCTGGGCAGCGGTGAGGTGGCAGACGGAGGAGGGTGGGGTTTCGCGGCTGGAGTGAAGAGGTTATGGCGGCCTGGGATTTCGAATGGTGAAAAGGAGGCGATGGGAGGGGGGAACCATGACTTAGGGACGTGCTTGTCCAAAATGTAGGGTGTGTTACAAAAGTATCCCCACCGATTTGAACTAGCGTCCCTTTCGGCTCAGGGTTAGAAGGGGGATTTCGCGTGTCGGGATTTGGCAGCTGGAGGGAGTTTTCGCGTGCGTTGTAATTTCGGGATAGCAAGGCGCGGGTTGTGAAGGCGCGAGTTTTGGGAGCACGATATCTGAATTTTTGGGATATAACAAGGCGTGGGTTGTATTTTGGGGACAAGCCTAACATGTAATATTGTACTTGTATGTACCAAATCAATTTGCACTTCCCTCAACGAAAAAAACGAAACAAATAAAACTATTCACACCACACAAAGAGAGAGTCTTGTCCTGTTTTACTATACAAGTGCTATTCAAAGCTATGAATCCATGTTATGTCCAATTAATTTTTTTCGCTGGCTACATAATGCATGTAACCTACTCATACCAACATTTTAGTGCATTCCAAATATCTATACTACCGCTGCAATTTGAACTAAATTTGAATTCGTTTCTCTATTTGAATAAGAATCTACAATCATGATTGTTGCCAACTTCAACCATCATTCGTGTATTACCTTAACAACACACCACATGATTACTATAGAGATAGATATGAACTATGTGTACTATATGAACTCGAATTTAATTTTTTGAATACACTTGATGTTCATTCCAAATAATAGTACATTTGATGTACTAACTAGATATTCATAATCTGAACTATGTTCCATACGTACACCGTGTTTATGACACAAAGTATAGTGCCCCCCTACATTATGACAAGTATTTAGCCCTGAGCTGCAAAACCACACATTAGCCCAAATTATAATCAATGTTCAACATTATGATATCTTCTTCAAGTATCTGTATCCACTTTTTTATAATGAATTATGATCTCTATTCGTCTTTTACACCTTCACGATCCTCTTCTCTTTGTACCTAGCTAGCGCTAACTTTCTATCATGCATGCACACGCCCGCCCCCCTCTCACCCTTTCTCAGCGTCCCCTCCATTGTGCATGTTTGTTATTTCTCTTTAGGTCGTTCACCCGCGGTGTGTGTAGGCCCCCCGGCTCCTTCTTTCCGGCACACACCGGACGATATACCTCTCTAGCCAAGTGCGCCTACCACAAACACATACTTCCCCTCTTCTCTTCTCACCGTCCATGCCCCCTATGTCCAATACGGTTCCATGCAGGTGCACACTCCCGCCCCTCTTTTCATCGATCTCATACTCGCACACTCCCCCCCCCCTCGACATAGTAGGCCTCTCGCACCACCTCCTAGCCGCACCCCTCTCCCCCTGTCCGTCTCTCCGGACATTATTTGCTTCTAACACATGCATGCATGTATATGTACTGATCTCCCTACATATAGCTAGGTCGACTATAATTCTTTTTCCCCACGCATTAATAGACTTACCTCACTAGTTATGTCTCTCCCTTTCTCGGGACACAATGGTTGATCTTCCTATGTAGTTATGTATGCTTACTACAACCATATCGTGTCCCCTCATCATCCTTGCATACCTCCCGACCCGTCTCTCACACGCACGTGCATAGACAGACAGACATCCCCGACCCTCTCTTATTGATATTGCACTCGTACCCTTTTTTTGTCCAGCAGGCCTCTCCCACCATTTGTGAGAAGCCACTCCACCACCAACCCTCCGACACTCTACCTTTGTCTCTCTCCCAACCTTATTCCTCGGCTACACATATGGATGGATGTTGATTGATCTCCCTTAATACATAGCTAGGTCTCTCTCCTTCTCCACACATATACTAGTCGATCTAACTCTCTATAGTTAGGTCTCTGCCCCCTCCCCCCCCACACACACACCGATAGTCGAACATTGTAGGTAGGTATCCATGCGACAGAGAAAAACTGCACCTCGGCCCTCTCAAATTCCAGTAGGCCAGCCGCCTTGTATCTTTGACGTGGGCAAACACAAATTCCATGGCACTCTTTGTCGATCGCACAACCACACACTTCATCCCTATTTTTGATTCTATCGATATCTCACCCCGATGATCCCTCTACTCTCTTCTCGTGGACCGCTGCCTCTATATATGATATATCAACAAACCATCTCTCTCACACCCACCCACGTACGTACCTGCACCTAAAGAAGAGGTGCACGCAGGACGCACGTACTCACGTCTCGTTCCCGGCTACACCTGCGCGGGTACACGGTGGAGTTTGTTTCTGTATGAAAAGGCAGCCCACGTGATAATTTGACGCGTGTAGTGGTTGTTTACTCGAAGGAGGGTCGTGTACCATGTGAAGATAGAACAAAGTTTGACTTGACGCATCAGTATTAAATAAAGTTATATTCCTCAATGGCACGTACGGAATATAAAACGATTATCGTGGGGAAAATTGAAAAATCCGCTCCACTATATACAACGGAGCCTGCCTGCCGGGGTTTGTCTCTCGTCACACCATCTCAGACAAGGCGTCGGTGGCCTCTCTCTCACTGTTGGTCAATGATCTGGCTGCATCCCGTTCGCCGGCGGAAAGGGAGGATGTGCATCGTTTGTCCGTTCGATGGCGTTGAGGCAGCACGTCCCATTCTGCGGTACCCGCCATTCTCTCTGACCAAGCCCCGACGCGTAGGGCCTTTGCCACTTGCTCGCTGCCGCAGTATGGGAAGATCCCGGCCGCCGACGCCCTCCTAGTAACATCTCGATGACCCTTAGGTATAGCTTCCTCCAGCCTTGCTCCACTGCCCATCTTCCCACGTTGCTGCATGTGGAAAATCCTGCATGTGGATCTTCTTTAGTTGTTTGCTTAAAACGTATCTCGGCCGGCGTACTTTCCATCTTGCAATCTCGTCCTCAAACCATTTCTGATAAACCACCATGCTGCTATCTTCCCCTTATTACATGGAATATGCTCATTTTTTGTCGGCTTATGTGTCTTCAACTCGTGTTATTGGGCAGTAATTGTTCCTTTCTACCTTTGTTTGCAAATAGGGATATCCATTTCACCTTGTTGCTATTGCGACCCTTTGGTGAACTGCACAAATCATTTTTTCTTAAGAGTGTTTTGTGCAGTTCTGCCAAAATGTCACACGGGCAACATTTTTACATTTCTATGGGACTGCAGAAAGGGAGATTGGTTTTGCTGTCCTCCTCATCCAACTTCATGCCTAATCTTCTCCAACAAGTATTTAGTCCTAAAGAGAGATCGCAGAGGTGATCGGCTTCTATTTTTATGTGTTATATTTCATCATCTAGTTCCACTATTATTGTAATCACACTGACTGGATATCTTTGCAAACAGGGATGGTCAGCTCGATTTTAGTGGAGCTGCACAAAATGATTGGATTGTGATGTCCTCCATACACCTCTTTTTTAGCTACAGAGCTGGGCGAAACTAGCTGCAAAGCAATGAACACTGTGCCTAGGAAATGGAGCCATGCCTACGAACAACATCAATCAATTATATATTTTTTATTTATTTGTACACCTTCTCACAACTTTGTCTTCGGTTGTGATGTGAATATTGACGCTGATCTGCGAACCATTGAGATGCATTAGCAGCGATGGTAGTTTCATTTGTATTTGATGGAATGTTGTAACAAGATAATCTTGAGGCAAGAGGACACATGAATCCTAAGTTGAAACCTTTTTTTCCTGTGGGAACCAAAGTTGAAACCTTCATAGCATCACAGTACAATTTCATTAAAACTATGCATACATATAAACAAATCCTGAAGGATTTATAGCAATGCCATAAAGAATTCAACTTCGTTTCGCCGACATGTGGGACATCCTTCATCCGGCTCCACCTACCATGCAGCAATATTGAGTGCACAACTGCAAGGAGAGATTCACCCCGGTCGTTGCATCGCAGTAGTAATGACTAGTTAGTAGTCAAATGACATAGCCCCACCTTCGCCACAGTAAGTTGATTGGATGAAGCAACCATCATTTCTCTGTTTGTTGAATCCACTGGTACTCCCATATTTCCAGAGTAGTAAGTTGCTCGGGCGAAGAAACCATCACTTCACCTTTCCCACAGTAAGTAGTACTCCCTCCGTCTAGGTGTGTAAGTCACCTTACGAAAATCAGATATTCCCAAAACACTTAGGCACAATGCATTAAATTCCTTCCTCGTTCCCCTCACTTCCTCGTTCCTCAGCGAGCAATTTTTTTGGCTGAACCACGCGGGGGAGGAAGTTAATGAGGGAGAGAATGAGCGACCTATGCATGAAGAGAAGGAACACGATGATTAGGGGAGGTATTGACCCTAGTTTGCATGCGCGTCAATGGGCCTGCATGGGTTGGGTGAAACGACAGCCCTATTAATTAGGGATTCATTGCTAATCTCTGTTTGGTTTAGGAGGAAAAAGTGGTGCGGTGATTGGAAGAATTTTCGGTCTGATTATTTAGCCTCTTCCAATCTGCAGCCACCTAGGTTGCGCTACTCCACCTTAGTTGACCTACACACCTAGAAGGAGGGAGTACCTCCTTTTTTTATTCTAGAAACAACCACACGTGAATATTGGACGGTAGTAGCACAACAATTGAATCAAAAGTCGAAACCAACCAATGAACTACTACTAATGGTGAGTGTTTGCTAGTATCATGTACTCCGTCTATCCATGTATATAGGGATTAATGCATTTTCGGAGACTAACTTTGGCCCTGTTTGGATCCATGGTTTGGAGTTAGTTTGAGCTAGTTGGGGCTCAAATAGCCCTAAAGTATCCAAACATGAGGGTTAAATTGGAGCAAGTTGCACCGAACCCACCAAAAAAAACTATCCCACCCAAGAGGTGCTAATTGGAGATAGTTCTCATTGGGCCCACTAAAATATCATTTTTCTCTCTCCATCAAGCGCATTTATTGTCAATCTAACCCTGTCATCCGAACACCTCTTTGGCTACAGTTAGTTCATGGTTAGTCATGAGTTAGTCTAACCTCTAGCTAAGTTAGAGTATCCAAACAGGAGCAGTATCGGACATGCAAGTTGCTAAAAGCATACAGTCAAATTCATACGTGAAAGGATCTTTTTTTGAAAACTGAACGTGAAAGGATCTTCGAATGATATAATTTTCAAATTATATAAAATCTTATCAATAGTCAAAGGCATCCTTGAAGAATACATTTGGCCCTATATAAAATCTTATCAATAGTCAGAACCAAGTGTTACTACTACACCAAACAAGTTCAAAATGAGAAACTGGACCCACTCACGGCATGGCATGCCTGTCTCGTTTGGTCCGTCGGTCAAATTAACCTCGAGGTAATTGTTCTCAAATTAACCTCTAGGCCTTGCCGGAGTGCTCCAATGTAGCCGGCCATTGGCTATAAGGAGATGCCACCTCACCTAGAGTCATCATAAAAAATACTCATATAATAGGTTGGCTCTTAGAATGGCTATTAGGTTGGCTCTATGCATTTAATATATGCATGAGCAAGGTATAATATAAAATATTATGAGTGCAGACGCTCTACCGTGAGGTTCCTTGCTCCTTCTCAGTCGTCGGGAATCTATGAGGATGTTTGGTTCATGGCCACACCATGTAGAATCTATGAGGTGAGTGTTTGGTTCAAGCCACACCTTAGTCAAGCCACACTTGGACCCCACATGGCATACACACAAAAAATAAGGCAAGATTCCCTTAGGCTTGCCAACTTGTGGCTCTCATTTTGATGAACTAACCTTAGGCAAGCTTGGCAAAAATGTGTGGCAAAGTGTGGCAATGCTAGGCCTAGAACCAAACAGCCCCTTTGCCACAACTAACCTTAGGCAAAGTGTGGCTGCCACAAAAAGTGTGGCTATGGCCACCACAAGTGTGGCAAGATTTGGAAAAAAATTGAGCCTATGACACGTGGACCATAAAACCAGAGAAGTGTGGCAATGAACCAAACACATGTCTAAGATGTTGTGGCATGACTAAGGTTAGACGTGGCAACCTTAGGCTGGGAACCAAAATGCCCTATGTTCTTCCACTCTTTTTTTAACATGATCTTTGTTCATCCTTCTGCCAACATGTGGGACATCTAGCATCAAGGTGCACTGTCATGCAAGAAAATGGAGATAAGCAGTGCATAAGTGAGTCGTGCACTTCGATGGCACCTAGTACTATGCAATATTTTTTCTCCTCGATGGCACGTGAATAGTGCACATACTCAATGACGGAGCACGGGATGGTAGCCATGGGCATGGTCAGCCCTTTTTGGAGAGAGTACTAAATAACTTTGATGTGTCCTGTAAACTCATAGAACGACGAGCTCCCTCGCCAACGCGTGCACGGTGGCTCGCAGCACGAGGAGAAACTTTTGCTTACGAGCGGTGGACGTGCAACAGTTCATTTGGTGTCAGATTGCCAGAAGTACTAGTACCATCATTATTGTTCGACTTTTGGAAGAGGAGAAGAGCCAAGCGCATGGTCACCTACTAACCTAGTACTACTAGTATAGCCAAAGCTGGTCCACCTTTTTAGAGCATCGTTAATTAATATAAGTGGCTCTTCCAGCGGCACATCATTAACACAGTGCTCTTGCAGCAGCAAGTACTCTCTTCGTAAAGAAAAATAAAGGATTGGAGTGGCATGTCCACTTGAATCCATAGCATGAACACAGTGTTCCCCTAAAAAAATCGGAGTATTTGACATAGGAAAAACAAAGGAAGTGAAAAAAAGTTGAGTGGATGCTATATTGCCAATTAACACATGATTACATGGAAAAAATCTTATAACATTCTATCCTATGAATCAAACGACCAATGTAGGTAGCACGGTGCTGCCTCTCATCGACCTCCTTGATGTCTACTACACAAACTTCTTCTTGTAGACGTTGTTGGGCCTCCAAGTGCAGAGGTTTGTAGGACAGTAGCAAATTTCCCTCAAGTGGATGACCTAAGGTTTATCAATCCGTAGGAGGCGTAGGATGAAGATGGTCTCTCTCAAGCAACCCTGCAACCAAATAACAAAGAGTCTCTTGTGTCCCCAACACACCCAATACAATGGTAAATTGTATAGGTGCACTAGTTCAGCGAAGAGATGGTGATACAAGTGCAATATGGATGATAGATAAAGGTTTTTGTAATCTGAAAATATAAAAACAGCAAGGTAACTAATGATAAAAGTGAGCACAAACGGTATTGCAATGCTAGGAAACAAGGCCTAGGGTTCATACTTTCACTAGTGCAAGTCCTCTCAACAATAATAACATAACTGGATCACATAACTATCCCTCAACATGCAACAAAGAGTCACTCCAAAGTCACTAATAGCGGAGAACGAGCGAAGAGATTATGGTAGGGTACGAAACCACCTCAAAGTTATTCTTTCCAATCAATCTGTTGGGCTATTCCTATAAGTGTCAGAAATAGCCCTAGAGTTCATACTAGAATAACACCTTAAGACACAAATCAACCAAAACCCTAATGTCACCTAGATACTCTAATGTCACCTCAAGTATCCGTAGGTATGATTATACGATATGCATCACACAAAGTGCCCCAAAGTTTCTACCAGAGAATCACGACGAAAACATGTGCCAACCCATATGCATAGGTTCATGGGCGGAACCCACAAGTTGATCAACAAAACATACATCAAGAGAATCATGTGGTATCCCATTGTCACCACAGATATGCACGGCAAGACATACATCAAGTGTTCTCAAATCTTTAAAGACTCAATCCGATAAGATAACTTCAAAGGGGAAACTCAATCCATTACAAGAGAGTAGAGGGGGGAGAGAACATCATAAGATCCAACTATAATAGCAAAGCTCGTGATACATCAAGATCGTACCACCTCAAGAACACGAGAGAGAGAGAGACATAGAGATAGAGAGATCAAACACATAGCTACTGGTACGTACCCTCAGCCCCGAGGGAGAACTACTCCCTCCTCGTCATGGAGAGCACCGGGATGATGAAGATGGCCATCGGAGAAGGATTCCCCCTTCGGCAGGGTGCCGGAACGGGTCTAGATTGGCTTTAGGTGGCTATGGAGGCTTCTGGCGGTGGAACTCCCGATCTATTGTGTTCCTCGATAGTTTTAGGGTATATGGAGATATATAGGCAGAAGAAGTACGTCAAGGCGGCACGAGGGGCCCACGAGGATGGAGGGCGCGCCCAGGGGGGTGGGCGCACCCCCTGCCTCGTGGCTTCCTCGTTGATCCCCTGACGTGTACTCCAAGTCTTCTAGGCTTCTTTTGATCCAAAAATAAGTTCCGTGAAGTTTCAGGTCAATTGGACTCCATTCGATTTTCCTTTTCTGCGATATTCTAAAACAAGGAAAAAACAGAAACTGGCACTGGGCTCTGGGTTAATAGGTTAGTCCCAAAAATCATATAAAATAGCATATAAATGCATATAAAACATCGAAGGTTGATAATATAATAGCATGGAACAATCAAGAATTATAGATACGTTGGAGACGTATCAGCATCCCAAGCTTAATTCCTGCTCGTCCTCGAGTAGGTAAATGATAAAAACATATTTTTTGATGTGGAATGCTACCTAACATATTTATCCATGTAATTCTCTTTATTGTGGCAAGAATATTCAGATCCATAAGATTCAAGACAAAAGTTTAATATTGATATGAAAATAATAACACTTCAAGCATACTAACCAAGCAATTATGTCTCTTCAAAATAACATGGCCAAAGAAAGTTATCCTGTAACATCCCAAATTTGCAATTTGGAATGTTATACACTAGATCATCATGCATATCATATTTTCATGCATTTTGGTGATCCTAGAAATTTCACGCAACTCAAGGACCCTCGGAGAGAGTTGGAGATTTCGTTATTTTCATATTTGAGAGTTTTCTCAAATTTTGAAAAGAGGATCATTTGATTTATTTATTTCATCTTCAATAATTTTTCCGATATCAAAAAAATATGAGAGAGGGAATAATATGACTTTCCCAAAATTGAGGAAAAATGAAGATTTAATAAATAGATCAAATTTTGGTTTTGCCGGAGTTTTATTTGCTTTTTATTTGGATAGGGAAAAATGCGTGTTTTCAAAAATTGCATTCTAGGTCCGGAGTAAAGTTCATTTTGTTCGGCTCATTTTTAGGAGTCGGGGAAAATTTACTTTAGAATTTTTGGAGCTCGTTTAGATTTTATTTCTTTTGTTTTTCTGCGCGCGTAACCGTTTAAAAAAAACAGAGAGAGCCAGGCCAGCCGGGCCAAAGGCCCAGCCAGCCGGCCGCCTCCCCAGCCAGCCGGCCGCCTCCCCAGCCGCCTTGCGCACCAGGCGCCAGGCGCAGCCGCCAGCCGCCACCCCAGGCCGAGTCCCAGCAGGACTCTAGGCCGTAGCCCCCCCTCTTTCCTTTGTTTCGTTTTCCTTTTCCTACTCTATTTCTTGTCCCCTACCCCAAGTAATCTCTCCCCTCACCTATATAAATACCCCACACCCCCCCCTCCAAAACATCAAATCAAACCCCTCTCCCCACACCAAATCCAAACCCCCTCTCCTCACATCAAACCCCAAGCCCCCTCTCCTCCTAAGCCGCAGCAAGCAGCAGCGCGCAGCCCCAAGCCGCCGCTATAGCCGCGCCGCCCCGCGCCGCCCCGCGCCTCCCCAAGCCGCGCCCCACCCCGCGCCCCTCACCACCGCCGCCGCCGCCCCTCACCCGCCACCGCCGCCCTCGCCGCCGCCACCCAACGTCGCCGTTCGCCGGAGCCCCTCGTCGAAAACTCGCCGAGGTAGCCGCGTCGCGTCTCTTTTTCTCCCCTCGATTTGGTTTTCTTATAAACCGTTCCGATTCTTTTCTTCTCTTCCGATTCGTTTTCTTTCCGATTCTTTTCTCTTTCTTCCGGTTTTTGTTTCGGTTTTCTTCCGAAACCCTAGATCGGTTTTCCGTTTCTTTTTCGGTTTCTTTTCCGAAAACCCTAGATCGGTTTTCGTTCTTCTTTCGGACCGTTCGTATCGACGAACGTGATCACCGATTATTCCCCAGTTAACGACGCCCGTTCATTTAATCGTTCTTCTTTCTTTTCGTCGGATTTATTCCGCGATCGTGATCTTAGATCCGATCTTTGTTGTAGTCTTTCTTCTCGCTCGTTTATCGGAATCAGGTGATTCAAGCGCCTGGAGTTTCGTTTCGAAACCGCCATTCCGTCTAATCAACTTGAACAAGTTTTTGCCATAATAAAATTTGACCTAGTTTCAACTTGCTAGAACCGAGTTGTTTTTCTTCCGCCGTTTGTTTTCCGTTTCTTTGTTCGGTTCATTCTTTCTTTGCAACCGGAGTTCTTAAGTTGAATTTTCTGGTTCGCTCTCTTGTTCGAGTTTTACCTGTGCATTAGATGAGTACTTATCGTGTGCTTGTTGTTTTGTCTGCGATAGATCACCCGGATTGCGCCGTTTGTTACTTCGAAACCCTAGGTCTCGCGGATCATCGGCAAGGCAAGTAACACTTTGATCATACCTTTTCTACAACCCAGTTTTATTGCATTAGATCAATCCTCTCACATTGCATGATTAGGATCTAATTAAATTGTGGGATGGGAAGTAAATGAGGTAGTACCTATCACCTGTATTATTATGAAACCTTTGGGAGTTACTTCTACGTTTGCTTATTATGCCATGCTATGCTAGTAGACGTGGATTGGGTGAGTGATATCCATGACAGATGTGACTTGATAATTTTAATGGTTTATCTAAGGTGGCAACTTAAACACACATCTGGGTGGATTGAGGCACCTGATGTCTATCAGGACTTGCCTGTTTTTTTTGGACCGCCACCCAGGCTCAAAGGGATCATAAGATCTTTCATGCTAGAAACTTCCGTGTGCAGCCACAAGCCATTATGGGCTCTGGCATAGTTGACTAAGTCGTGCGAACTCTGACGGGTAGACTAGCAGATGTAGGGGAAAGTAGGTGTACCGGTCTACCCACACGTAAGGTGCTAGTGCTTCTGAAAGACTGTGTCTCGGTCATCCGTCTTCCCAAACACCCTGCAGTGCGAGAAACCAAACGGAGGCGATCGAGTCTTGTGGGGAAAAGTGCGCAAACCTCTACAGAGTGTACAAACTAATCATGATTAGCCGTGTCCCCGGTTATGGACAACTTGAGTATCTAGTACTTGAATATCATGTGAATCTCATCATGTTACTTCTAATTAATGTTGCTGGGTTTTAATTATTTTTAATTGGGATTGAGAATGTTGTCAACCATTCTCAATGTTTCACAACCACCATGATAGTTAAATAAATTTATTCCTTTGCAGTAGGGAAAAACTGGCTTTACGCAAAACTGTAACCTTAGAGCTTTCCACCAGCCATATATGCATATAGTATAGCTGTTTCATTCCATTACTCTCTATGTGTTACATTGCCAGCATATTCCATGTGCTGACCCGTTTTCGGGCTGCAACTTTCACGTTGCAGACTTTTCAGACGACGAGTAAGGTGCTTTTAGGTCGTGGTTCTATACTCAGTGATGCCGTTGGAGTTGATGGACCCATTTATCTTCCAAGTCTTCCGCTGTTATCGTTATTAGATGGCCTTAAGCCATACTTATTGTAATAAGTTCTCTTTGAGACAACGATGTAATAAGTGTGTGATTGCCACTCTGCTATAAATCCTTCGATGTACTGTGTGGTGTCAGCATTACTGATCCAGGGATGACACCTGAGCACAGAGCACTTGATCCATTCGGGTCGGGTCGCTACAGAGATGGTATCAGAGCACACGCTGACTGTAGGACACGACCACTAAGTTAAAGCCATAGATCACCATTCTCTTCTCATTTTCTAACTCCTCATCTTTTCTACCCTATTAGGATGACGAACACAAAGATTAAGTACGCTCAACTGGATGAAGGCACACCTTTTGGATTTTCACTTGAAGGAAGTCACCAAGTACCTGAACATAGGAGTACCAAGCTTCACGGGAACCTTCAATGCCACTCTGCCTGAAGAGGAGCGCTGGAAGATTCAAGCTCACGTTCCGGGAAGGACATTCGCGCCAATCACGAAGCCTATAGATAGTGTTTTCAATGCACCAACCTGGAGTCTGGGAAGGAGCATGGCAGCTCATATCACCATAGGACGCATTGGAGAAGTTTACCAAGAAGACCTCAAGGACACTATCTACCAGATTTGCGGACGCCGAGATGAACAATGGGAGTTAGTCAGCACCAAGAAGGATAGATCCATTGCATCTTTCATCCAGGAGTTAAACCAGCACATTCGACGCCATGAGAACCAGATGTGCAATGATATGATAGAGTTGAAGAATGCGAAGACAAGGATCATCAAGCTAGAAGGAGAACTGAAGTCTACACGCAAGGACTACATGGACGAGATCGTAGCTCTAGCAAGGCACAATGGCGATCTTAAGCAGGAGATTGAAGAACTCAAGAGGAAGTTAGCATCCATGGAGGAAGACGAGTATGTCGCACGTCCGGACAACTACATCATCATCGACGACACCGATTCGGATCCAAGTGAACCCGACTTTGAAGACGAAGCTGGAGCAAATATCATGGAGTCTTCCACCGGTTCAAATTTCTAGATGACCACCAGATAGTAGTAGTATTCCCCCATGTAAACACAATAGTTCGAGCACTTTTGCGATAGTTAGACTGTTGTAAGCCCTTGTTTGATTGAATGAAGTGATTCTGTGTGCATTTGCTCATGTGCATTGGGGTAGTGTTTTCCCTTTAGACCTCACTCTATTCTTAATTCTCGTCTCTTCTAAACCCTCAGATGCCTCCAACCCAAGCTCTTAGGACACCTATGCTAGTAAGCTCGCCAGGAGCAGAGTACATGGCCAGACAAGGATGTTTCCAAGTGCCATTAAGTATAGGAAGGCATGTTTTCCCAACGGATTTAATTATCCTGGAATACCTAGGTCTGGATGTGATTCTTGGTATGGATTGGCTGTCGATGTATGGAGGAAACATCGATTGCGCCAGTAAGACAATTTTGCTTACCACACCAGAAGGAGGAAGGATCAAGTATGTATCCCGGCATGTGCCAAACAGGACACAAGTAAACTGCCTAATAGGAGTTGTGCAAGAAGAAGTACCAGTGGTAAAGGATTTTCCTGATGTATTTCCCGAAGAGTTGCTAGGCATGCCACTGGATAGAGACATTGAGTTTTTGATTGAGCTTTTGCCAGGCACTGGGCCAATGTCAAAGCGACCGTACCGGATGCCAGCAAAGGATTTGGTGGAAATTAAGAATCAGATTAAGGAGTTATTGGATAAAGGTTACATTCGCCCAAGTTCTTCGCCTTGGGGATCACCCGTACTTCTAGTGGAAAAGAAGGATGGATCATTAAGGATGGTTGTAGATTATCGGGGATTGAATGAAGTAACCATCAAGAACAAGTACCCACTGCCAATGATCAATGATCTGTTTGATCGGTTGCAAGGAGCTAAAGTGTTTTCCAAGATCGGTTTGCGATTAGGGTACCATCAATTGAAGATTTGAGAGCAGGACATACCTAAGACAGCATTCACCACAAGATATGGACTGTATGAGTAATACCGTTATGTCATTTGGATTGACTAACGCACCTGCCTATTTTATGAACCTGATGAACAAAGTGTTTATGGAGTTTTTGGATAAGTTCGTCGTAGTGTTCATTGATGACATCCTGGTTTATTCAAAGAATGAAGAGGAGCATAAGGAACATTTGCGTTTGGTTTTGGAGAAACTAAGCACTACTAGAAAAAGGGCTATAGATGGGATTGACACTAATGGCGCACCAGACAACTGGTGCGCCATTAGTATATACTAATGCCGCACCACCTTCTGATGCGCCATTAGTGTTGAAACTACTAATGGCGCACCTGGCACACGGTGCGCCATTAGTATCAAAAAAAATTTGAACTAGTGCGCCTGTCCAAACATACTAATGGCGCATCCACAGGTAGTGCGCCATTACTAGTTGTAACTAGTAATGGCGCACCTGCCAGAGAGTGCGCCACTAATGTTGTTTTTTTTTATTATTTTTTTATTCCTTTTTTGCAAAACTACTAATGGCGCACTCGCACGCGGTGCGCCATTACTAGTTTAAACTAGTAATGGCGCACCGTGGTGTAGTGCGCCATTAGTATGTTTTTTTTTGCAAAACTACTAATGGCGCACCACCAGGGGGTGCGCCATTAGTAACCTAGATCACTAATGGCGCATTTGTGGTGGGTGCGCCATTAGTAAGTGGGCAGCAACAAGATATTTTGGACAGCCTCTCCTCCCATGCTCACTTTCTCCCCACTTCATTCTCTCCACCGCCTCCTCCTTGTCTCGGGTGCCTCCTCTTTTTCACCTCATTTCCACCATAAATTCATTCAAATTAAGTGGTTAAGTTACCTTGTTTTGCTAGGTAAGTAATGGCGGAAGCTATATTTATGTTGTTCTCCCTACAACAATGTGCATATGCACTTTTTATGGCCTAGCTAGATCTATGTATGTTTGTGGTGTTGCATATGTTTGTGGTTTTGCATATGTGTTTGTGTTTGGAGGTGTACCGGTATTTGAAATGCGATAGTTGCCAATATTTTGCCGGAATGTTGATTCATTTCCGTTTCGGCGAGAATTTTGGCATTAAGCATTCTTTTTGGTCCTATTTTTAAGGAAAGTCATGCCAAATTTTTTCTTGGTTCTAAAATATCGTTTTGCTCTACCCAGCAGGCGACCATGGTCTGCACGATGACCGAAGGCATCGTGAATAGGCTTTTGAGGTCCGCGAAGGCCGAGATGCTTCAAAAGAACGAGACGGAGATAAGATGTCCGTGTCGAAGATGCAAGCTGAATAGCCTTATTGCGGACCCGGATTCCGGGCAGGTGCGGGACCACCTGCTCTTGCGTGGTTTCATGGATGGCTATCGGTGGCAAGGTGATGAAGATGACTACGAAGTCGTCCATGGGGGCCGGGCAAGAAATGAGGAAGGGCAGCAAGACAACCACCGCGGCTCGGGCAGGCGAGAAGATGAAGAATCCCCAGGAGATGATCACGACGGTGATGCTGTACACAGTCATCATGTAGAAGAAGATGCAGGACATGTTGATGATGCTGGCGGAGCAGACGAAGCTGGACCATCGATGGGCTGGGTGCAGGACCCTCATATTCAAGAGCTACTTCTCAAGCAGACGGATAATGCAAGAGCTGCCGCCCGAGAGAAAGCCAAGATGGATCAACTTGAGTTAGACGCGGTTACTCCATTGTATGAAGGATACAGGCCCGAGGATACCCGCCTGAAAGTAACGCTCATGGCTCTGGAGATGAAGGTAAAACACAAAATGACCGACGCATGCTTCGACGAGAACATGTCATTCTGGCACGAACGTCTTCCCAAGGGGAACAAGTGCCCGACCAGTTTGGAGGAGGCAAAGAAAATCGTGTGTCCTCTGGATTTACCGCACGTGAAATACCATGTGTGCATGAACAATTGCATCATTTATCGGGACGAGCACGCGGAGTCTACCATATGTCCGGTGTGCGGTGTCACTCGATACAAGAAGAGGAAGAATGCTCCTCGAAAAATGGTGTGGTACTTTCCGATCACTCCTCGTCTGCAGCGGTATTTCGCGGACCCTAAGGTAGCAAAGCTCCTGCGTTGGCACGCGGATAGGGAGGAGAAGAAGCGAGAAGATGATGCAAATGATCCGAAGATAGATAAAAAAGACAAGATGCTGAGTCACCCTAAGGATGCGAGCCAGTGGCAAGCGTTGAACTTCGAATACCCAGAATTTGGGAACGATAGAAGGACCATCGTGCTGGGCGCGAGCACCGATGGAGTCAATCCGTTTGGCAGCCAGAGAAGCACACATAGCACCTGGCCTGTGTTTGTGTGGATGTACAACCTTCCCCCCTGGTTGTGCATGAAGAGGAAGTACATTCACATGAGTATGCTAATTGAAGGGCCGAAACAACCAGGGAACGACATCAATCTGTATCTGGGGCTGCTGAAAGAGGAGATTGACACGCTGTGGAAAACGCCAGCCAATAAGTGGGACGCCGCAGAGAAAGAATATTTCCCTATGAGAGCCGCACTGCTCACGACGGTGCACGACTATCTCGGTTACGGATATCTTGCGGGGCAGGTAGTCCACGGATTTTCTAGATGCGTAAGGTGCATGGATGACACAACGTATCGTCAGCTAGATAGAGATCCCGGGTCTTCGAAAACCATGTTCATGGGACATCGAAGGTGGCTTCGCGACGATGACCCATGGAGGAAACGCAAGGATCTGTTCGATGGTGAAATCGAACCCCAAAAATGCCCGTGTACGAGGAGCGGCGAGGAAATAGACAAGCTGTTGAAAAATTGGAAAGACTGCCCACTGCCGGGAAAGAAGCAAAAGGCGCCAGAGCCGCTGCTGAAGGTATGGAAAACGAGGTCTGTTTTCTGGGACTTGCCGTACTGGAAGATCCACCGTGTGCCTCACATCCTTGATGTCATGCATATCACGAAGAACGTGTGTGAGAGTCTACTTGGTACCCTGCTCAACATGCCAGAGAGGACCAAAGATGGGCCGAAAGCAAGGGCAGACTTGAAATCAATGGGCATCAGGCAGGAGCTTCACGCTCGACCCCAGCTCATCCCGTCCGCGAAGGAGACAGGCAGCAGCGGCGGCCCGAATCGAGGGAGGGAGGATCCTCTCAGGTGAGCTTCTCCCTCTCAAATGTGATGCCCATGTCTCTGGTCTTCATTTGTTCTGCGATTATTTTGGTAGTACTGTATGAACTCTAGCACGGGGAATGGATCTGGGATGAGGGATTTACCTGTCACAGGAGATGGGTGATCCTTTGTGTAGTACTAATAACCGAATGGATCTGGGATAGCAACAATTTCATGCATTTGTTATAACTCCAAGTAGTCTGAACAAAATTTTTTGTGAACTACGATAGATCATGAAGCTGCTGAACTTATAGCAATTGGCTTCATCTTGTTGCAGTAAACTGACAAATGGATAGTAAGGAAAAATACCATAAGAATATAACTGAAGAAATATATACTCCCTCCGACCTAGAATAAGTGTCGTGGTTTTAGATCAGATAGCATTTTAACTGAAGATTTATTGTACTTTCTACTAACGGTATAACTTTTGTGATATGTATTGTTATGTTGGTAAAATAGACAACCTAGATTTACACGCAGGATCTCTAATCCAGAGAGGATGAAGAAGTGGCACCTTGTAGGGTCTTGATTGGTTATGTTGCAAACTGAATATGTAGCTGCTAGGACCCAGTTTCCAATCTAGTCTGTAGTAGTGACATGCTATTTTAGATGGTCTATTACTATGTAGGACCTTAATTGGTGGAGTCTCAACGCTGAACTGGGAAGTAGTTAGGAGTCAATTTCTTTAATCCTAGTGTAGCTACTCTCTTAATACTTGTCTGTAGGTTCTTAATTGTTGGTGTCTCAAAAACTGAATATGTTTTCATAGCATAACTTGAGGGATAGCATAACTGAATATGTTTTCATAGCATAACACAGTGCACTCTCTTATGAACTATATGTTGTCTACTCTAGTAGGCTCATCATCCAGTCAGTGCAGTGCATGCATTAGTTATTAGGAAGTCAAGTATGATCTCTGATCTCTTCTTCATAAGGGGTATGCAATGTAGTTCCTCCATACAGAGACACTGTCCAGAAACGATTGACCCGGTTCATCCTACTTAGTTATGTAGGTTAATATGATTCTGTATGAAAATTTTGAAAAGCAACTTCTCAGATACGTCTTACAATCTCACCTTTGTGCAGTTCCAGGCATTGTATGTATGTATATCTTGCGGATTCGATGACTGCCTAAAAAAACGAGTAGGGGAGAGTGAGTTTAAGCTTGTGTTGATTTGGTTACTGATATCTGCCGTCAGTCATACTACCAAACAGTAGGTAGGCAGTCTGTTAATTTCTAATGTGGGGAAAATGCAGGTCATGTAGAACTAGAGACTGAAAGCTTTGTTATGTCTCTCAGTTGTTGTGGGAAATTTGCAGGCTCTGTAAAAGTAACCATGGTACCAACAGCAATGCCATCTTACTGTAGAATTAGAATACATGGATGTACATGATCAGCTCAGCTCCCAAACTGCCATTCATCACATCAATTTCCCCTTATGTAACTCCAGTCAAAATTTTATGTTGGTCTACCTAGTAGATGCCCATGGTTTGATTTTATGTTTGTTCCTATCAATACAAATGCTGAGCTATGTTCCATTTTTACTGTTCTTTGTGATAGTTTTTGCAACTTTACTTCCCATCTTAAGGCAAGCCCCATTTTTACTGTTCTTTGTTAGCAGAGCTGCTTGTTTCTAAGAACTTTGATACTATTTGGATCAAAGTTAAATGAGCACATAGATGACAAAAAAAAGTTCAGATTGTAAAATGTTCATTTTTCTGCTAGCGCCCATTTTGAGTAATTGCTTAGAGGGATGATCCTGTGTGAGCTGGTGGAGTGATTTGTTTTCTACATAAAGCTCTTTAGTCAGGCTGGTTTTCGTGAAATACGCATGAAGCTTCACCAGCTCCTGTGGGTGTGGGATCCATGTGACATGTGACATTGCATCCATGTCCACCTGCGATAATGATTTTGCAGGTACCCCGAGAGGCCCTTGAGTTTGTCGGAATGTCGATTAACTTCCGTTCCGGCAAATTCGGGTACTCCATATGTCCTATTTTCAGCAAAGGTCATGCTGAAATTTTCCGTGAATTTTAGCATGACTTTGCTAAAAATAGGACATATGGGGTACTTGTGACTAATGCGTGGGCCGGGGTATCGTAGTAGTTAATTAAGTAGGATCAAGTGCCCCGGCATACTTGTGACTAATGCATGGCTTTTAGGGTGCCTCAGTGTCGATAAAAACCGAAATGATGAAAGCTTAGGCTTTTAGGGTGCCTCGGCGTCGAAAAACCCTCAATGATAGAAGCTTAGATTTTAGGATGCCTCGGTGTCGACAAACCCTAAATGATGAGACCATGATCTTGTTCCTTGACAATAACCAACTTTTTGACCAAACTTTGTTTCTATTTAGAGAGAAACATGGCCCACAACGATGAGGCCGGGGGTTTGGGCGGCAAGGCATTCTGGGAGCTGTCCCAGGAGATGGAGGAACAACCTCACTTGTATGAGGCCGCCGCCTTCCCCACCAATCCTGAGACCACGGATGGTGCCCCCGAGGATGACCACACTGATGCCACCACTGATGGTGCCGCCGAGGATGCCACCACTGATGATGGCGGCGCACGCACAGATGGCAGCCAACCGAAGAGGCAACGGAAGGACTGGCGCCCGATCGTGCTCCGCACCCTCAAGGAGGAAGTTACTGAAGTGGACTCCAACGGGAATCCAACGGCGCCCGAACGAATAGTCAAGGGGTACTCGCTTCAGCTCGGGTGCATTGTCCGGAGCACCGTCTCGATCAACACCGAGAACCTGAGGCATCCTGACCGAGGGAATTTGCGCAACCTCCTCTTCACGAAGCTGCACGAACGATACAAGTTCCCCGCTGAATTTGCAAACACAAGCCTCAAAGGGAATAAAGTGAACAATGCTGCCCTCACGAAGATGAGCAAGGCCCTGTCTACTTGGAAAAGCAATGTGAAGAGAATGATCAAGAAAGGTGAGAGTTATCAGAAGATCAAGGAGAAAAATCCTTCGATCACCGAAGATGACTACAACGACTTCAATATCAATTGCTCGAGCACCGCAAGCTCCCAATCAAGTGAGTGGGGGAAACAAATGCGGGAGCTGAACATAGGGGAACACACACTCGGTCCCGGCGGTTACAGAGTGGCGGAGCCTATATGGGACAAGGAGGAGGCAGACCGTGCCGAGCAAGGCCTACCACCCCTCTTCGATAAATACGGTGACAAGCAGACCAGGAACTTTGTCAGGGCCCGGTACAAGAAGTACCCGAAAACAAAGGAGCTTACCACGGATCCGAAGACCAGGCAGCTTGAGCTTGTTCTGGTAAGGAATACACCCCCGCGTAATTAGCTCCATATGGTTGCATTCTAATTAATGAAGCCAAATTTCTAAATGGTTCACATTCCTTTCGCAGGCGACTGAAAGCAGTAGCGCGGGGTCGACTAAGAGCAACCCTTGGGACACCACTCTAAATAGGGGGTTGAATGTAATGAAGAACAAGGATAAGCTCAGTAAGCCGACGTCAGCTGGTCGTGTGGCCGGCAAAGGCTTGTCGACAAAATGGGGGTCATACTACACCGCTGGTGTGCGGAAGGAGAAAAAGACTAGCTCGGAAAGCCAGGCGCGAGAGGTTCAAGAACTCAAGGCACAGGTGGCGCGGATTCCGGAGATTGTCCAAGAGCAAGTGGAACAACGACTCGGAGCGACGATCACCGCCATTGTGCCTACCTTGATCTCGGGGTTGAGTGCGTGGATTGCGGGCGGCCAACAGGGGCCGCCCCCGATTCCTAGCTTCACGGCCAGCAACTCGCATAATGCAATGGCGGGGCCATTGGTGCCTCCGGCGGAGGCGACATTGGTGTCTCCGACGCCGGCACGGGAGCTTAATGCACCCGGGTGTACGCCGGCCGGCACCTCTGCAGCAAGCGGCACCTCCGTCAACTGCACGCCCGCCGTTGGCGGTGCGTCGACATTAGCCGAGCTCGACGCCATCATCACGGTAACTAATTAAGCCTCTCTCGGCCGAGGACTTCATCTCCTTGCCTTTGACTAGGCATCCCTGACGCCCTACATGTTTTCGCAGGGCGCCGCCGATGTTCCGTGCACTCTTCTCCACTTTGTGAACAACGAGTTGGTCGATGTCGCCAAGGGAAAAATCGTTCAACCGGGCAACCCCTTGTTCCACGGTACCCAGATGCCACCCAACTTGTTTAGGGTTCAACTGGTTCGGGTGCTGCCAGGCTGCGACGACTTGTTACCTCCGATTCGACCCGTCGGGGCCGACGATGATGACGTGATGACCCTCAGCGCCTGCCTGAGCTGGCCCCTGCTTTGGCCGAAGAGCCAGATTCGTTTGGGGGCGGGGGACACCACCCCAAAGACAACACCGCTAGTCGTGCCGGCGCCAAGTCGGCCCCATGGCAAGACCGCAGCAACGGTGCCGGACATCCCTATGCCACTGGATCCAAACATGCATATGGCACAGGATCAGAACGACGACGACGATGACGATGATACATTTGGCAACGTCGATCAGTACTTTGCCGATCATGGGTACGATGGCGACTTCATGGGGCCTCCTTCTCAAGAACCAAACCCAACAAAAGACGTGTGCGATCTAGCTGGTACCGCGGAGAAGCCAAGTTGCAATAGGCGCCGTCTGGCGTTCAGCTCTCAGGAGACGCCTCCAGCTTCCGACTTCACCGAGCCTCAGATAGGCGAGGTGCGAAATATTATTAGCCCCAACACACTCAAGAAGGCGGTCTGTGAGCAGAACTCGGTCCCATTACAGGAGAAGAAGAAGGCACGCAAAATAAAGACTAAGAAGGGTGCGAGCCAGCCGGCACCGAGTACGATCCGTGCTCAGGACGGGCCACCTTCACCGCAGGATATCTCGAGGAGGGTGCATGTGGCGGGTAGGGCGATGCTACCGACAAATATGCTCAATGCTGCAACCGGTGCTATGCGGAGTCTGCATGACAGTGTTCTTTCTTTGGAGAAGCGGCGTCTCAGAGAGAAGGATGTGGCATACCCGGTTTTCGAGGCCAAGGTGCCAGAGGGCAAGGGCTTTGTGGATAACTCCATCGGGCGTACGATCGTCCTACGTTTTGATGACATCCACGCTATTTTCGCTGAGTATGGAGATGCGGATCATTCGCGACAAGACCCCGGACATTGTGATAGTCGACCCCTTCTACATGCGTGCCAAGATCTTGGGCAGCGCTGGGGACCGGCAAGTCGCGAGTTCTTACCTCGAAGGCGTCATTCTGGCAAACCAAGATAAGGATAACTTCCTCGTGCCTTACTTTCCCGAGTAAGTCATCCCCTCAACCGGCCCGTAACATATGAATTCTTACATTTCGATCGTTTTTCTTTTAACATTCCGTGTTTTCTGCAGTGACACACATTGCACGCTCATCCTCCTAAGCCCCAAATATTCCATGGCCACGTATTTCGACCCAGACCGTCAGTAGAACATAGACTACACAAATGTCAAGAAGGTTCTTGATGATGTTCTCCCTGGCTACGCCAAATCTGGAGGCACCTTCACCAGGCCTATTCGTAAGTACGGCAAGCACGTGTTCTCCCACAATACGACGTTCTGCTGCGTCAAGCAGCCGCCTGGCGGTCAGAAGGGTGCCTACTATGCCATCCATCACATGCGGGCGATCGTACGGGACCATCATCAACTTCTGCTACCGAGTAAACTCAAAGATTGGGCAAAGAGCGTGTCAGCAATCCAGGACGCGGACCTCCGACAAGAATTCTTTCGCATCCAGTCGGAGTTTGCGGAAATCATCCATCAAGATGTCCTTCGTACCTCGGGGCAGTTCTACCTCAACAATCAACCGTCCAACAGTGACATTGACACAATGCTACAAATGCAGGCTGACAACGACCGTTATTTCATGACTCCCACGATAGACGGCGGCTTCATCCACGCTCCGGTCCCTTGAGTCGAGTCGAAAGCAGTGATGCTGTGTCTAGTTCTGAAACATCAATTGGCTCATGTTGTAATTAAACTTTAATGAACTTGTAGTATGTCTCTTTGGTTTCAAGAGTCGTTCAACTTAGATGTAATCGATGCTATTAATGTCTTGCTTTTCTCTTCCGATCGTTCTGTTGCATACTTATATATTGCTTATGTATTGTCTGTGAATTGGTACTAACGTTTCGTTTGGCTAGTGCATAGCGATGCCAACGTATGTCATGTACAAGGGTAAGGTTCCCGGAGTCTACGATGACTGGGAGGAGTGTCGGAGACAGGTTCACCGATTCAGCGGTAACAGTTACAAAGGGTACACCACTAGGGCCGAGGCCGAATCTAGATACGCCCGCTATCTAGCGGGAGAGGGGAGGGAGCATTGGAGGAACCGGATGAAGACGAGTTTCATCATGATGATGCTCATCGTGATGACCGCAGCTCTCTTCTATGTGATGGTAGTTTAGATGATCGATATCGACTTGTAATGTGAAGACAAACTCGCTACTCGCGGTCTCGAGACTTGTAATATAATGTTCTATCTTTGTTCGGTCTTTTCAATTCGGAGACTAATATGATGAATTGTATTCGGAGACTAATATGATGAATTGTATTCAAAGACTAATCTTCTATTGTATTCGATGAATCTGTTGTTGATGTGTGCTGTCTATATTTTGTCAAATTATACATTTTGTAACCTGTGCAAAAAACAGAAAAAAAATAAAAAAAAACTAATATTCATACTAATGGCGCATCACATGACAGTGCGCCATTAGTATGACAAAGCATACTAATGGCGCATCACTGGACAGTGCGCCATTAGTATGCCGCGGTTACTAATGGCGCATCTCGTGGTCGTGCGCCATTAGTATGCCAAAGCACCTGGGTATACATGGCCCCTGGGAGGCATACTAATGGCGCACCGTGGCCTATACTAATGGCGCACCAGTGGTGCGCCATTAGTATACCAGATACTAATGGCGCACCACTGGTGCACCATTAGTAAAAATTACTAATGGCGTGCTAGTAATGGCGCACCAGTGATGCGCCATTAATGGCCAAATTAGGTGTGCCATTAGTAGCGGTTTTTCTAGTAGTGAAGGGAACATCAGTTATACGCCAAATTCAGCAAATGTGAGTTTTGGTTGAAGGAAGTTGGATTCCTCGGACACGTTATATCCGGAGAAGGTATAGCAGTTGACCCCACTAAGGTTGAGACCGTAACCAAATGGGAATCGCCAACGACAGTTGGAGAGATCCGGAGTTTTCTTGGACTCCCAGGATACTACCGGAGGTTTATTGAGAGTTTCTCAAAGATTGCGAAGCCATGACTGAATTGTTGAAGAAGGATACTAAGTTCAATTGGACTGAGGAATGTGAGGTAGTTTTCAGGAGTTGAAGAAACGCTTGGTTACCTCACCAGTATTGATTTTGCCAGATCAGACCAAGGATTATGAGGTGTATTGCGACGCTTCACGTCGAGGACTTGGAGCAGTGCTTATGCAGGAAGGAAGAGTTGTTTCGTATGCTTCACGACAACTGAAGCCTCATGAGTTAAATTATGCCACGCATGATTTGGAGTTAGCAGCCGTAGTGCATGCATTGAAGACATGGAGACATTTCCTCATTGGAAATCATTGTGAGGTGTACACGTATCACAAGAGTTTGAAGTACATTTTCACGCAGAAGGAGTTGAACCTCAGACAAAGGTGATGGTTGGAGCTCATCAAGGATTATGACATGAGATTGCATTACCATCCCGGAAAAGCTAATGTAGTAGCTGACGCATTGAGCCGTAAGAGTCATGTCAACACCCTAGTGACGGGGAAAATACCCAAGGAGTTAGCAGAAAACCTTCGTGACCTATGTTTGGAAATAGTTCCGAGAGGCTATGTAGCAGCATTGGAGATTCAGTCAACATTGATGGATAAAATCAGAGAAGCTCAGAAATCTGACAAGGAGATTGCTTCTATAAAAGAGAAATTGAGCAAAGGAAAAGCAAAGGGATTTCGTGAGGATGAGCACAATACCTTATGGTTTGAGGACCGTGTTTATGTGCCCAATGACCCGGAGATCAGGAAGTTGATTTTGCAAGAGGCACATGATTCACCGTATTCGATTCACCCAGGGAATACCAAGATGTATTTGGATTTAACGGAAACATTCTGGTGGACCGGAATGAAGAAGGATATTGCAGCATATGTAGCAGTTTGTGATGTATGTCAGAGAGTAAAGGCAGAGCATCAGAAGCCAGCAGGATTGTTACAACCATTGCCGATACCCGAATGGAAGTGGGATAAGATAGGCATGGATTTTATCACAAGATTACCAAGGACTCGTTCAGGCTATGACTCGATTTGGGTTGTAGTTGATCGATTGACGAAAGTAGCACATTTTATCCCAGTTAAGACCACTTACACCAGTGCTAAGTTGGCAAAGATATACATGACTAGAATCATTTGTTTGCATGGAGTTCCGAGGAGTATCGTATCTGATAGAGGAACCCAATTTACCTCAAAGTTTTGGAATCAGTTGCATGAAACTTTAGGAACCAGACTGGAGTTCAGCACAGCTTTTCACCCACAGACGAATGGACAGACCGAGAGAGTCAATCAGATTTTGGAGGATATGCTGAGAGCTTGTGCACTAGATTATGGATCTAGTTGGGACGATAACTTGCCGTATGCGGAGTTTTCTTATAACAACAGTTACCAAACCAGTTTGAAGATGGCACCTTTAGAAGCTTTATACGGAAGGAGGTGCAGAACACCGTTGTCATGGGACGAAGTTGGAGACCGTCAATTCTTTGGACCAGATTTGATTAAGGAGTCTGAACGGAAAGTTAAGTTGATTCGCGATAGGCTCAAGGTAGCCCAGTCCAGGCAGAAGAGCTACGCAGATTCTAAATGCATGGAGACAGTCTACGAAACCGGAGACAGAGTTTATCTCTGAGTATCCCCACTTCGAGGAGTTAAGCGCTTTGGAGTTAAGGGAAAGTTAGCACCGCGTTTCGTTGGACCGTACAAGATCTTGCAATGTATGGGAGAAGTCGCTTATAAGTTGGAATTACCAGAGGGACTGTCAGGAGTTCATGATGTATTCCATGTTTCTCAGCTGAAGAAATGTCACGCCGAGATGGCGGAGGTACCGCTAAGAGATACAGTACTGCTTGAAGCGATTCAGTTGAAGGACGACTTAACGTATGAGGAGAAGCCAGTCAAGATTCTCGATTATGCCAGCAGAGTTACCCGTAGCAAGGTTATCAAGTTTTGCAAAGTTCAGTGGAACCACCACTCAGAGGATGAAGCCACCTGGGAAAGAGAAGAAGATTTTCTCAAGGACCACCCTCACCTATTTTCTAGCCAACCCGAATCTCGAGGGCGAGATTCATCCTAAGGGGGGTAGGTATGTAACATCCCAAATTTGCAATTTGGAATGTTATACACTAGATCATCATGCATATCATATTTTCATGCATTTTGGTTGATCCTAGAAATTTCACGCAACTCAAGGACCCTCGGAGAGAGTTGGAGATTTCGTTATTTTCATATTTGAGAGTTTTCTCAAATTTTGAAAAGAGGATCATTTGATTTATTTATTTCATCTTCAATAATTTTTCCGATATCAAAAAAATATGAGAGAGGGAATAATATGACTTTCCCAAAATTGAGGAAAAATGAAGATTTAATAAATAGATCAAATTTTGGTTTTGCCGGAGTTTTATTTGCTTTTTATTTGGATAGGGAAAAATGCGTGTTTTCAAAAATTGCATTCTAGGTTCGGAGTAAAGTTCATTTTGTTTGGCTCATTTTTAGGAGTCGGGGAAAATTTACTTTAGAATTTTTGGAGCTTGTTTAGATTTTCTTTCTTTTGTTTTTCTGCGCGCGTAACCTTTTAAAAAAAGAGAGAGCCAGGCCAGCCGGGCCAAAGGCCCAGCCCGCCGGCCGCCTCCCCAGCCGCCTTGCGCGCCAGGCGCCAGGCGCAGCCGCCAGCCGCCACCCCAGGCCGAGTCCCAGCAGGACTCTAGGCCGTAGCCCCCCCTCTTTCCTTTGTTTCGTTTTCCTTTTCCTACTCTATTTCTTGTCCCCTACCCCAAGTAATCTCTCCCCTCACCTATATAAATACCCCACACCCCCCCTCCAAAACATCAAATCAAACCCCTCTCCCCACACCAAATCCAAACCCCCTCTCCTCACATCAAACCCCAAGCCCCCTCTCCTCCTAAGCCGCAGCAAGCAGCAGCGCGCAGCCCCAAGCCGCCGCCATAGCCGCGCCACCCCGCGCCTCCCCAAGCCGCGCCCCTCACCACCGCCGCCGCCGCCCCTCACCCGCCGCCGCCGCCCTTGTGCATCGCCGCCGCCGCCCAACGTCGCCGTTCGCCGGAGCCCCTCGCCGGAACCTCGCCGAGGTAGCCGCGCCGCGTCTCTTTTTCTCCCCTCGGTTCGGTTTTCTTATAAACCGTTCCGATTCTTTTCTTCTCTTCCGATTCGTTTTCTTTCCGGTTCTTTTCTTTTTCTTCCGGTTTTTGTTTCGGTTTTCTTCCGAAACCCTAGATCGGTTTTCCGTTTCTTTTTCGGTTTCTTTTCCGAAAACCCTAGATCGGTTTTCGTTCTTCTTTCGGACTGTTCGCCTCGACGAACGTGATCACCGATTATTCCCCGGTTAACGACGCTCGTTCGTTTAATCGTTCTTCTTTCTTTTCGTCGGATTTATTCCGCGATCATGATCTCGGATCCGATCTTTGTTCTAGTCTTTCTTCTCGCTCGTTTATCGGAATCAGGTGATTCAAGCGCCTGGAGTTTCGTTTCGAAACCGCCTTTCCGTCTAATCAACTTGAACAAGTTTTTGCCATAATAAAAGTTGACTTGCTAGAACCAAGTTGTTTTTCTTCCACCGTTTGTTTTCCGTTTCTTTGTTCGGTTCGTTCTTTCTTTGCAACCGGAGTTCTTAAGTTGAATTTTCTGGTTCGCTCTCTTGTTCGAGTTTTACCTGTGCATTAGATGAGTACTTATCGTGTGCTTGTTGTTTTGTCTGTGATAGATCACCCGGATTGCGCCGCTTGTTACTTCGAAACCCTAGGTCTCGCGGATCATCAGCAAGGCAAGTAACACTTTGATCATACCTTTTCTACAACCCAGTTTTATTGCATTAGATCAATCCTCTCACATTGCATGATTAGGATCTAATTAAATTGTGGGATGGGAAGTAGATGAGGTAGTACCTAAAACCTGTATTATTATGTAACCTTTGGGAGTTACTTCTACGTTTGCTTATTATGCCATGCTATGCTAGTAGACGTGGATTGGGTGAGTGATATCCATGACAGATGTGAGTTGATAATTTTAATGGTTTATCTAAGGTGGCAACTAAAACACACATCTGGGTGGATTGAGACACCTGATGTCTATCAGGACTTGCTTGTTTTTTTTGGACCGCCACCCAGGCTCAAAGGTATTATAAGATCTTTCATGCTAGAAACTTCCGTGTGCAGCCACAAGCCATTATGGGCTCTGGCATAGTTGACTAAGTCCTGCGAACTCTTACGGGTAGACTAGCAGATGTAGGGGAAAGTAGGTGTACCGTTCTACCCACATGTAAGGTGCTAGTGCTTCTGAAAGACTGTGTCTCGGTCATCCGTCTTCTCAAACACCCTGCAGTGCGAGAAACCAAACGGAGGCGATCGAGTCTTGTGGAGAAAAGTGCGCAAACCTCTGCAGAGTGTACAAACTAATCATGATTAGCCGTGTCCCCGGTTATGGACAACTTGAGTATCTAGTACTTGAATATCATGTGAATCTCATGATGTTACTTCTAGTTAATGTTGCTGGGTTTTAATTATTTTTAATTGGGATTGAGAATGCTGTCAACCATTCTCAATGTTTCACAACCACCATGATAGTTAAATAAATTTATTCCTTTGCAGTAGGGAAAAACTGGCTTTACGCAAAACTGTAACCATAGAGCTTTCCACCAGCCATATATGCATATAGTATAGCTATTTCATTCCATTACTCTCTATGTGTTACATTGCCAGCATATTCCATGTGCTGACCCATTTTCGGGCTACAACTTTCACGTTGCGGACTTTTCGGACGACGAGTAAGGTGCTTTTAGGTCGTGGTTCTATACTCAGTGATGCCATTGGAGTTGATGGACCCATTTATCTTCCAAGTCTTCCGGTGTTATCGTTATTATATGGCCTTAAGCCATACTTATTGTAATAAGTTCTCTTTGAGACAACGATGTAATAAGTGTGTGATTGCCACTCTGCTATAAATCCTTCGATGTACTGTGTGGTGTCAGCATTACTGATCCAGGGATGACACCTGAGCACAGAGCACTTGATCCTTTCGGGTCGGGTCGCTACATATCCCTACAAAATCATATAGTCTAGCTATGCTCCATCTTCACCCCACAAAATATTTAAATCATGCACAACCGGATGAGAAGCCAAGCGATTGTTTCATACTTTTGATGTTCTCAAACTTTTTCAATCTTCACGCAATACATGAGCGTGAGCCATGGACAGAGCACTATAGGTGGAATAGAATGGTGGTTTTGGAGAAGACAAAAAGGGAGAAGATAGTCTCACATCAACTAGGCGTATCAACGGGCCATGGAGATGCCCATCAATAGATATCAATGTGAGTTAGTAGGGATTGCCATGCAACGGATGCACTAGAGCTATAAGTATATGAAAGCTCAACAAAAGAAACTAAGTGGGTGTGCATCCAACTTGCTTGCTCATGAAGACCTAGGGCATTTTGAGGAAGCCCATCATTGGAATATGCAAGCCAAGTTCTATAATGAAAAATTCCCACTAGTATATGAAAGTGACAACATAGGAGATTCTCTATCATGAAGATCATGGTGCTACTTTGAAGCACAAGTGTGGTAAAAGGATAGTAGCATTATCCCTTCTCTCTTTTTCTCTCTTTTTTTGTTTTTTTATTTGGGCCTTTTCTCCTCTCTTTTTATGGCCTCTTTTTTCTCTTTTTTTGTTTGGGCTTCTTTGGCCTCTTTTGTTTATTTATTTTCCTTTGGAGTCTCATCCCGACTTGTGGGGGAATCATAGTCTCCATCATCCTTTCCTCACTTGGGACAATGCTCTAATAATGATGATTATCACACTTTTATTTACTTACAACTCAAGAATTACAACTCGATACTAGAACAAAGTATGACTCTTTATGAATGCCTCCGGTGGTGTACCGGGATGTGCAATGACTCATGAGTGACATGTATGAAATAATTATGAACGGTGGCTTTGCCACAAATACGATGTCAACTACATGATCATGCAAAGCAATATGACAACGATGGAGCGTGTCATAATAAACGGAATGGTGGAAAGTTGCATGACAATATATCTCGGAATGGCTATGGAAATGCCATAATAGGTAGGTATGGTGGCTGTTTTGAGGAAGATATATGGTGGGTTTATGGTACCGGCGAAAGTTGCGCGGTACTAGAGAGGCTAGCAATGGTGGAAGGGTGAGAGTGTGTATGATCCATGGACTCAACATTAGTCATAAAGAACTCACATAATTATTGCAAAAATCTATTAGTTATTGAAACAAAGTACTACGCGCATGCTCCTAGGGGGATAGATTGGTAGGAAAAGACCATCGCTCGTCCCCGACCGCCACTCATAAGGAAGGCAGTCAATAAATAAATCATGCTCCGACTTCATCACATAACGGTTCACCATACGTGCATGCTACGGGAATCACAAACTTCAACACAAGTATTTCTCAAATTCACAACCACTCAACTAGCATGACTCTAATATCACCATCTCCATATCTCAAAACAATTATCAAGTATCAAACTTCTCATAGTATTCAATGCACTTTATATGAAAGTTTTTATTATATCCCTCTTGGATGCCCATCATACTAGGACTGGTTTCATAACCAAAGCAAACTACCATGCTGTTGTAAATACTCTCAAAATGATATAAGTGAATCATGAGAGTTCATCTATTTCTACAAAATAAAACCACCACCGTGCTCTAAAAAGATATAAGTGAAGCGCTAGAGCAACAACAAACTACTCCAAAAGATATAAGTGAAGATCAATGAGTAGTAAATAATTATTTAGCTATGTGAAGACTCTCTAACATTTAATAATTTAAGATCTTGGTATTTTATTCAAACAGCAAGCAAAGCAAAATAAAATGACATTCTAAGAATGGCAGACATCATGTGAAGAAGCAAAAACTTAGGATCAACTGAAACTAACCGATAGTTGTTGAAAAAGAAAGGTGGGGTGCCAACCGGGGCATCCCCAAGCTTAGACGCTTGAGACTTCTTGAAATATTATATTGGGATGCCTTGGGCATCCCCAAGCTTGAGCTTTTGTGTCTCCTTAATTCCTCTCATATCACGGTCTCCCTAAATCTCAAAAGCTTCATCCACACAAAACTCAACAAGGACTCGTGAGATAAGTTAGTATAAACCATTGCAAAAACCTTATCATAATCTACTATAGCAAATCACTAAAATTATTATTCAACATTTCATACTAAATGCCTCTGCATATTTAATATTCCTATCCTCAAATAGAATCATTAAAGAAGCAAACATATGCAAACAATGCAAACATAACAGTAATCTGCCTAAACAGGACAGTCTGTAAAGAATGCAGCAACATCCATACTTCCCTAGCTCCAAAAATTACGAAAGAAAATTCCCACTGTAGTAAATTTATCAGAACTTAATATGCAAAAGGTTTCAAAATTTTATCACATTCTAACTTTTCTAGGGAATTATTGCAACAGCGGTAAACTTTCTGTTTTCAAACAGCAACATGTGGACTTGTAAAATAGGCATAGTAAAGGCTATCAATGCAACTTTTATTGAAATAAAAGATGCAAAACATTGTTCTAAATGACAGCAAGAAAATTCTAACAAAATAAATTGACGCTCCAAGCAAAACACATATCATGTGGTAAATAAAAATATAGCTCCAAGTAAAGTTACCGATGAATGAAGACGAAAGAGGGGATGCCTTTCGGGGCATCCCCAAGCTTAGGCTTTTGGTTGTCCTTGAATATTACCTTGGAGTGCCTTGGGCATCCCCAAGATTAGGATCTCGCCACTCCTTATTCCATAGTCCATTTAATCTTTACCCAAAACTTTAAAACTTCACAACACAAAACTTAAAGTAGAGAATCTCGTGAGCTCCATTAGCGAAAGAAAACAAAACACCACTTCAAGGTACTGTAATTAACTCATTATTTATTTATATTGGTGTTAAACCTACTGTATTCCAACTTCTCTATGGTTTATAAACTATTTTACTACCCATAGATTCATCAAAATAAGCAAACAACACACGAAAAACAGAATCTGTCAAAAACAGAACAGTCTGTAGTAATCTGTGGCTAACACAAGATCTGGGACACCAAAAATTCTAAAATAAATTTATGGACGTGAGTAATTTATCTATTAATCATCTTCAAAAATAATTAACTAAATATCACTCTTCAATAAAAAATGGCAGCAATTCTCGTGAGCACTAAAGTTTCTGTTTTTTTACAGCATGGTCATAAAGACTTCACCCAAGTCTTCCCAAAGGTTCTACTTGGCACAAACATTAATTAAACACAAAAAACACAACCATAAAAGAGGCTAGATGAAATATTTATTACTAAACAGGAAAAAAAGCAAGGAACTAAAATAAAATTGGGTTGCCTCCCAACAAGCGCTATCATTTATCGCCCCTAGCTAGGCATGATGATTTCAACGATGCTCACATAAAAGATAAGAATTGTAACATAAAGAGAGCATCATGAATAATATGAATAGAACATTTAAGTCTAACCCACTTCCTATGCATAGGGATTTTGTGAGCAAACAACTTCTGGGAACAAGAATCAACTTGCATAGGAAGGTAAAACAAGCATAACTTCATAACTTTAAGCACATAGAGAGAAAACTTGATATTATTGCAATTCCTACAAGCATATGTTCCTCCCTCATAATAATTTTCAGTAGAATCATGAATGAATTCAACAATATAACCAGAATCTAAAGCATTCTTTTCATGATCTACAAGCATAGAAATTTTATTACTCTCTACATAAGCAAAATTCTTCTCATTCGGAATAGTGGGAGTATCATAAGAAACTCGAATACTATAAACTGTTTCCACATTAAAAGTGTAATGTTCAGAAAAAGGGTAATCATATCATGACAAGTTTTATAAATATAATAATCACTACTTTGTATAGCATAAGTGTCATTGCAATAGTCATCATAAATAGGAGGCATGCTATCATCATTATAAATTTGCATATCAAAACTTGGGAGACTAAAAATATCATCTTCATTAAACGTAGCATCCCCAAGCTTGGGACAAACATTAATTGCAGAAAATATATTCTCAAAAACATAATCTTCATCAAACATAGCATCCCCAAGCTTGGGCCTTTTCATATTATAAGCATAATCACTCTCATCATTAATAGTATGGATAGCACCAATAGTATAGCAATTATCATATTCTTCCAAGAAAGTGCCAAAAAGATTTCAAGATCATAAGAAGTATCATTATGTTCCACAATTATATTTTCATGAGGCACAATAGTAATAGGAGCAACATTATTTGGGAGAGATATCTTTTTACCTCTCTTCCTTTTTCTTTTCTTCTTCTTCACCACATCATGTGTGGGTTCAATCCCCTTTTTGGAGCTCCTTATTAATGAGATTGGTTGAATAGGAGGCTCCTCCTCGTTACCTGATTCATCATAAGAAATAATAGGAGGGTATTGGGAAGTCTCTTCCCTTTCATTAGTATTCTCTTCATCTTCTATTTGTTTTCTTTTATTTATGTAATGGGCAATATAAGGATTTTCAATGCAATTCACCACACAATACATATAAATTTCCTCTAGATAAAAACCAAGAAGTTTATAACGGGCAAATTCTGGAAGATGCCCAGTTATATGTTTCATTTCTTCGCAACCCATAAGAAATCTAAGTTCATTATAATGTGCAAGGGAAATCAACTCATCACAATTTTTGGACATGATTAGATCATGAAACAATTTCCATCGGATAGCTAAATGACCACTTTCATTGCAAAGTCCACAAGTACGGCAAATAAAATTTAAATTTTCAGCACAATCATCTAGCCTTTCTTGCAGCAATATAGTTTCTAAGTGCTTATGCCTCTTGCAATATCTATCTTCCCTATTTGGTGTGTACTTGCAAATTCAATGCACTCCACAAAAATTGACATGTTTATAGGAGACATTTTCATCATAACTAGTGCAATCATCATTAGTACCATGGATATTCAAGGAGTTCATACTAACAACATTGCAATCATGCTCATCATTCAAATATTTAGTGCCAAATATTTTAATGCATTCTTCTTCTAACACTTTGGCACAATTTTCCTTTCCATCATACTCACGAAAGATATTAAAAAGATGATGCATATGAGGTAAACTCAATTACATTTTTTAATAGTTTTCTTTTATAAACTAAACTAGTGATAAAACAAGAAACTAAAAGACTTGATTGCAAGATCTAAAGATATACCTTCAAGCACTCACCTCCCTGGCAACGGCGCCAGAAAAGATCTTGATGTCTACTACACAACCTTCTTCTTGTAGACATTGTTGGGCCTCCAAGTGCAGAGGTTTGTAGGAAAGTAGCAAATTTCTCTCAAGTGGATGACCTAAGGTTTATCAATCCGTAGGAGGCATAGGATGAAGATGGTCTCTCTCAAGCAACCCTGCAACCAAATAACAAAGAGCCTCTTGTGTCCCCAACACACCCAATACAATGGTAAATTGTATAGGTGCACTAGTTCGGAGAAGAGATGGTGATACAAGTGCAATATGGAAGATAGATAAAGGTTTTTGTAATCTGAAAATATGAAAACAGCAAGGTAACTAATGATAAAAGTGAGCACAAACGGTATTGCAATGCTAGGAAACAAGGCCTAGGGTGCATACTTTCACTAGTGCAAGTCCTCTCAACAATAATAACATAATTGGATCACATAGCTATCCCTCAACATGCAACAAATAGTCACTCCAAAGTCACTAATAGAGGAGAAAGAACGAAGAGATTATGGTAGGGTATGAAACCACCTCAAAGTTATTCTTTCCAATCAATCTGTTGGGCTATTCCTATAAGTGTCACAAACAGCCCTGGAGTCTGTACTAGAATAACACCTTAAGACACAAATTAACCAAAACCCTAATGTCACCAAGATACTCCAATGTCACCTCAAGTATCCGTGGGTATGATTATATGATATGCATCACACAATCTCAGATTCATCTATTCAACCAACACATAGAACCTCAAAGAGTGCCCCAAAGTTTCTACCGGAGAATCACGACGAAAACATGTGCCAACCCCTATGCATAGGTTCATGGGCGGAACTCGCAAGTTGATCACCAAAACATACATCAAGTGAATCACGTGGTATCCCATTGTCACCACAGATACGCATGGTAAGACATACATCAAGTGTTCTCAAATCTTTAAAGACTCAATCCGATAAGATAACTTCAAAGGGGAAACTCAATCCATTACAAGAGAGTAGAGGGGGGAGAAAACATCATAAGATCCAACTATAATAGCAAAGCTCGCGATACATCAAGATCGCCTCAAGAACACGAGAGAGAGAGAGAGAGAGAGAGATCAAACACATAGCTACTAGTACATACCCTCAACCCCGAGGGAGAACTACTCCCTCCTCGTCATGGGGAGCACCGGGATGATGAAGATGGCCACCAGAGAAGGATTCCCCCTCCGGTAGGGTGCCAGAACGGGTCTAGATTGGCTTTCGGTGGCTACGGAGGCTTCTGGCGGCGGAACTCCCGATCTATTTTGTTCCCCGATAGTTTTAGGGTATATGGAGATATATAGGCGGAAGAAGTACGTCAGGGGGGCATGAGGGGCCCATGAGGGTGGAGGGCGCGCCCAGGGGGTGGGCGCGCCCCCTGCCTCGTGGCTTCCTCGTTGATCCCCTGACGTGCACTCCAACTCTTCTGGGCTTCTTTTGATCCGAAAATAAGTTCCGTGAAGTTTCAGGTCAATTGGACTCCATTTGATTTTCCTTTTCTGCGATATTCTAAAACAAGGAAAAAACAGAAACTGGCACTGGGCTCTGGGTTAATAGGTTAGTCCCAAAACTCATATAAAATAGCATATAAATGCATATAAAACACCCAAGGTTGATAATATAATAGCATGGAACAATCAGGAATTATAGATACGTTGGAGACGTATCACTCCTCTACAGGAGTTTTCTTCTAGTAGTGGCAGAGCTTAGGCCAAGGACACAATTGATTTTCAAGTAGGGCTCGATTAAATCAACTATGTCTCCTAGCTAGCAGCGCCCACCTGCAAATGAGCGCCACCGTGAGCTGCGCGACAATGATAGAGGCTCTGGGAGGACCAGAGATAGGTGGGCGACGAGCCGACGAGGTAGCCCGACAACCCCTTGAGCTTGAAAGGCACCAACATGATCTCCTCTCCTCATAGGGAAGGTTGGGGTCCATTGGGTACATCTCCGACGACATCCGCGGCTTCCGACGGTGTCGTTGTCATTTCATTTGTGTAAATAATTAGTCAATTCCTAGTCAACAATCAAAACCGCCTAAACTCCAACATGTGAACACTAAAACCGCTCAAGTGGGTGATATACCCAGTTTTAGAGATTTGAGGGTAAAAATTGTACAAAAATTGACTTTGGGTGGTTATTTGTCCATCAACTTACATTTGAGGGTGAAAAATATACTTCTTTCAATGCTCCGCTCATCAGAGTATTCTTTTTAGATTTATAACATGTGGGACCGAGTGTGAGCGAACCAACCTCAGTCGACGGCAAAATCGCCTGTCGAACGCACTTTGAGAGAGATGAGGAGCAAGAAGCGATACGGGCTGGTCGTGTCATACAAGAAAATGGCTGGTCTCATGTTTAAAACTTGATGTACTATAGTAGAGGAAGATGTAGATGCAGATGTAGATGTAGTGTAAACGTAGATGCAGATGTAGATGTACATGTTGAGATGTAGAGATAAGTGAGACTCACCAATGGTCACCAACGTAGGCCGAGTACGTGCATGAATCACCCACGAAAAAGGTGTACGTGCACGAAGAGAAAAATTGCACGCATGGACGCACGTACTCTGTGCCTCATTCCCTAACACACGCGCGTGGGTACACGGTGGAGCTCATTTCTGGATGAAGAGGTAGCTCACGTGATAATTTGACGTGTTTGGTCATTGTTCACTTAGTGGAGGGTCGGTAACCACGCATGGATGAATCAAAGTTCGACCATGACGCGGTGGCGTGTTTTTTTTTAATTTTTTTCTCCAATGGAACATACGCAGATTATTTCTTGAATGGCACGTGAACTGTGCACATACTCAACGACGGAACACGGGATGCGATGGTAGCCATGGACATGGTCCGCCCTTTTGGAGACTACTACACTGGTACTTTGATGTACATTTTGAAAAAAAACTACTACTTTGATGTGTCATGTCAACTCACAGAATGATGAGAGGCTTGCTTACTACGCCCTCTACATAGCCCACACTTTGTACAGCTAGTTATAGTGGGAGTAACTTAGCGCACTCCAAGAAAATTTTGCTTATGTGCCAAGTAGTTAATGAGAAGTGGTAACAATATATGTTACTGTAACACAACGTTTCCCAAGACAAGATGAGTCCACAACCTAATAAATGAAGCCATCTATAACATTACTACTATGTTACTTTGCACTATGAAGGTAGTAACATAGACTAGTATCATATGCATGAAACTAGTGAGTATGGGAGCACATGATATTTCCCCATCCGGACCGATCCCAAGTTGGCTTCTCACCTTCTTGGCTCACCAAAAAACCCTCCCCCCTCCCGCGCGTGCTTCCCGATCGGCGCCAGCTGAGCCGTCGCTCCACATTGATGGCAAGTAAGGGCGACGTGACCTCTCACTACTTCCACCATTGAAGTGGTACGTTGACCGAGGGCACCGCCCGCTGCACGCCCGACATTTCACACTACACAGTGGAGAGTAACTTTAGAGCAAGTACTACAATTAGGTGACATAAGCGGGCTATAATGATTTAAATATAGTATCTGTGCTTAGTTGAAGGAGAGAGAAGAGAAGCGGGCTATAAACTTGTAGCCGGTTGTAGCACGAGCTCCAACATACTTTGTGAGACAAAAGGTGGGGCCATTATTATATATATAGTATTATACTAAAGGGACTAACTATTGTACTAGCAGGCTATTAGGTTGGCTCTAGATGATGTGTCAACTTCATATAGCCGGATGTTGGCTATACTATTAACCATGCTCTAAGTGTGGTGTGAGTGGGACTAAAGTTTAGTCCCATAGTACTAGGTGAGTGGGAGTTGCACCACTTTATAATGTGATCTATTCTAGTATTTGCATGAGTATGATAATAGGGAACCTACACGCACGCTCTTCGGGAATGAGTCTGTCCAAGGACAAAAGCTATGCACGTGGTCTATATTTTTGTTCGTCAGAAAATTTATTAAGTCATTGATTAATAATTAATGAATGCCTTAATTACTCAGTCGTTTCTGATTCTTTTGGATAGTGGGGCTATTATTGACTCGGACATGGGGTTTGGGCCAAAGGCCTAAAATTATACTTGGTCTTACTCGCACGACCGACCTAACATGCTCTACCCTAGTGGTCGCTGTATCATATGGTTTCGCACCGTTCCAGATCATAGCGCCGCCATGCAATTCTTCTCCATTCCTCCTTCTGGCGTGCACCGCGAGAAGGGACAGCAGTCCTTCAAACCCCGCCTTTCGAGATCCTGTATGGGAGAGGGGCGATCAGGTTTTTGGGGAGCACACTCCTGCGACTACTACCAGCGACGACTAAAGGAAATATGCCCTAGAGGCAATAATAAAGTTGTTATTTATATTTCCTTATATCATGATATATGTTTATTATTCATGCTAGAATTGTATTAACCGGAAACTTAGTACATGTGTGAATACATAGACAAATAGAGTGTCACTAGTTTGCCTCTACTTGACTAGCTCGTTGAATCAATGATGGTTATGTTTCCTAACCATAGACATGAGTTGTCATTTGATTAACGGGGTCACATCATTAGAGAATGATGTGATTGACTTGATCCATCCGTTAGCTTAGGACGATGATTAGTTTGTTGCTATTGCTTTCTCCATAACTTATACATGTTCCTATGACTATGAGATCATGCAACTCCTGAATACCAGAGGAACACTTTGTGTGCTACCAAACATCACAATGTAATTGAGTGATTATAAAGGTGCTCTACAGGTGTCTCCGATGTTGTTTGTTGAGTTGGCATAGATCGAGATTAGGATTTGTCACTCCGATTGTCGGAGAGGTATCTCTAGGCCCTCTCAGTAATGTAGATCACTATAAGCCTTGCAAGCAATGTAGCTAATGAGTTAGTTACGAGATGTAGCATTACGAAATGAGTAAAGAGACTTGTCGGTAACGAGATTGAACTAGGTATTGGGATAATGATGATCAATCCTCGGGCAAGTAACATACCGATGACAAAAGGAACAACATATATCGTTATGCGGTTTGACCAATAAGGATCTTCATAGAATATGTAGGAACCAATATGAGCATCCAGGTTCCGCTATTGGTTATTGACCGGAGACGTTTCTCGGTCATGTCTACATAGTTCTCGAACCCGTAGGGTCCTCACGCTTAACGTTCGGTGATGATCGGTATTATGAGTTTATGTGTTTTGATGTACTGAAGATAGTTCGGAGTCCCGAATGTGATCATAGATATTACGAGGAGTCTCGAAATGGTCGAGACATAAATATTGATATATTCGATGACTATATTCGGACACCGGATGAGTTCCAAGGGTCACCGGATATTTATCGGAGTGCCGGGGGTTATCGGGACTCCTGGGGGAACTAATGGGCCTACATGGGCCTTGTGAGAGAGAGAGGAGGGGGCCTAGGGTTGGCCGCACCCCCCTTGGGAGTCCGAATTGGACAAGGAGGGGGGCGGCGCCCCCTCTTTCCTCCCTCTCTCCTCTCCTTCCTTTCCCCTTCCTAGTTGGATTAGGAAAAGGGGAGTCCTGCTCCTACTAGGAGGAGGACTCCCCCTCTCCTTGGCGCGCCCCTAGGCCGGCCTCCCCCCTTCCTCCTTTATATACGGGGGTAGGGGGCACCCTAGGACACACAAGTTGATTGTTTCCAGCAGTGTGCGGTGCCCCCCTCCACCATAATCCACCTTGGTTATCTCGTAGCGGTGCTCAGTCGAAGCCCTGTTCTAGTAGCATCATCATAACCGTCATCACACTGTCGTGCTGACGAAGCTCTCCTTCGACACTCTACTAGATCGTGAGTTCATGGGACGTCACCGAGCCGAACGTGTGCAGATCGTGGAGGTGTCGTACCTTCTATGCTAGGATCGGTCGATCGTGAAGACGTACAACTACATCCACCGTGTTGTCATAACGCTTCTGCTTACGGTCTTTGAGGGTACGTAGACAACAGTCTTCCCTCTCGTTGATATGCATCACCATGATCTTGCATGTGTGTAGGATTTTTTTTTAAATTACTATGTTCCCAAACAGTGGTATCAGAGCTAAGTTTATGTGTAGATGTTATATGCACGAGTAGAACACAAAGGAGTTGTGGGCGTGGGTATATACATATTGCTTGCCGTCACTAGTTGATTCTTGATTCAGCGGTATTGTTGGATGAAGCGGCCCAGACCGACATTACGCGTATGCTTATGCGAGACTGGTTCTACTGACATGCTTCGCACATAGGTGGCTGGTGGGTGTTAGTTTCTCCAACTTTAGTTCAATCAGATTCAATGAACAGGGTTCTTTCTGAAGATCAAAAAGCAATCACTATACCGCATTGTGGTTTTTGATGCGTAGGTAAGAACGGTTCTTGCTAAGCCCGTACCAGCCACGTAAAACTTGCAACAACAAAGTAGAGGACGTCTAATTTGTTTTCGTAGGGCATGTTGTGATGTGATATGGTCAAGACATGATGCCAAATTTTATTGTATGAGATGATCATGTTTTGTAACACAGTCATCGGCAACTGGCAGGAGCCATATGGTTGTCGCTTTATTGTATGAAATGCGATCGCCATGTAATTGCTTTACTTTATCACTAAGCGGTAGCAATAGTCGTAGAAGCAATAGTTGGCGAGACAACAATGATGCTTCGATGGAGATCAAGGTGTCAAGCCGGTGACGATGGTGATCATGACGGTGCTTTGGAGATGGAGATCAAAAGGCACAAGATGATGATGGCCATATCATATCACTTATATTGATTGCATGTGATGTTTATCCTTTATGCATCTTATTTTGCTTAGTTCGACGGTAGCATTGTAAGATGATCTCTCACTAAATTTCAAGGTATAAGTGTTCTCCCTGAGTATGCACCGTTGCTATAGTTCGTCGTGCCGATACACCATGTGATGATGGGTGTGATAAGCTCTACGTTCAAATACAATGGGTGCAAGCCAGTTTTGCACACGCAGAATACTCGGGTTAAACATGACGAGCCTAGAATATGCAGATATGGCCTCGGAACACTGAGACCGAAAGGTCGAGCGTGTATCATATAGTAGATATATATGATCAACATAGTGATGTTCACCATAGAAAACTACTCCATCTCACGTGATGATCGGACATGGTTTAGTTGATATGGATCATGTGATCACTTAGATGATTAGAGAGATGTCTATCTAAGTGGGAGTTCTTAATAATTTGATTAATTGAACTTTAATTTATCATGAACTTAGTACCTGATAGTATTTTGCATGTCTATGTTGTTGTAGATAGATGGCCCGTGTTGTTGTTCCTTTGAATTTTAATGCGTTCCTAGAGAAAGCTAAGTTTAAAGATGATGGTAGCAACTACACGGACTGGGTCCGTAACTTGAGGATTATCCTCATTGCTGCACAGAAGAATTACGTCTTAGAAGCACCGCTAGGTGACAAACCCGATGCAGGAGCAATGCCAGATGCTATGAACACCTGGCAGAGCAAAGCTGATGACTACTCGATAGTTTAGTGTGCCATGCTTTACGGCTTAGAACGGGACTTCAACGACATTTTGAACGTCATGGGGCATATGAGACGTTCCAGGAGTTGAGGTTAATATTTCAAGCAAATGCCCGGATTGAGAGATATGAAGTCTCCAATAAGTTCTACAGCTGCAATATGGAGGAGAATAGTTCTGTCAGTGAACATATACTCAAAATGTCTGGGTACCACAACCACTTGACTCAACTGGGAGTTAATCTTCCTGATGATAGGGTCATTGACAGAGTTCTTCAATCACTACCACCAAGCTACAAGAGCTTCATGATGAACTATAATATGCAAGGGATAGATAAGACGATTCCTGAGTTCTTCGCAATGCTAAAGGCTGCGGAGGTAGAAATCAAGAAGGAGCATCAAGTGTTGATGGTCAACAAGACCACCAGTTTCAAGAAAAAAGGGTAAAGGGAACAAGGGGAACTTCAAAAAGGACAGCAAGCCAGTTGCTGCTCAAGTGAAGAAACCCAAGTCTGGACCTAAGCCTGAGACTGAGTGCTTTTACTGCAAAGGAACTGGTCACTTGAAGTGGAACTACCCCAAGTATATGGTGGAGAAGAAGGATGGCAAAGTGAAAGGTGTATTTGATATACATGTTATTGATGTGTACCTTACTAATGCTCGAAGTAGTGCCTGGGTATTTGATACTGGTTTAGTTGCTAACATTTGCAACTCGAAACAAGGGCTATAAATTAAGCGAAGATTGGGTAAGGATGAGGTGACGATGTACGTGGGAAATGGTTCGAAAGTCAATGTGATTGCCGTCGGCACGCTACCTCTACATCTACCTTCGGTATTAGTTTTAGACCTAAATAATTGTTATTTGGTGCCAGCGTTGAGCATGAACATTATATCTGGTTCTTGTTTGATGCGAGATGGTTAAATCGGAGAATAATGGTTGTTCTATTTATATGAGTAATATATTTTATGGTCATTTACCCTTGATGAGTGGTCTACTTTTATTAAATCTTGATAGTAGTGATACACATGTTCATAGTATTGAAGCCAAAATATACAGAGTTGATAATGATAGTGCAACTTATTTGTGGCACTGTCGTTTAGGTCATATTGGTGTAAAGCGCATGAAGAAACTCCACTATGATGGACTTCTTAAATCACTTGATTATGAATCACTTAGTACTTGCGAACCATGCCTCATGGGCAAGATGACTAAAACTCCATTCTCCGGAAAAATGGAGCGAGCAACAGAGTTATTGGAAATCATACATACTGATGTATGTGGTCCAATGAACATTGAAGCTCGTGACAGATATCATTATTTTCTCACCTTCACAGATGATTTGAGCAGATATGGGTATATCTACTTAATGAAACATAAGTCTGAAACATTTGAAAAGTTCAAAGAATTTTAGAGTGAAGTGGAAAATCATCGTAACAAGAAAATCAAGTTTCTGCGATCTGATCGTGGAGGCAAATATTTGAGTTATGAGTTTGGACTTCATTTGAAAATATGCGGAATAGTTTCGCAACTCACGCCACCTGGAACACCACAATGTAATGGTGTGTCCAAACGTCGTAACCGCACTTTATTAGATATGGTGCGATCTATGATGTCTCTCACTGATTTACCGCTATTGTTTTGGGGTTATGCTTTAGAGACAGTTGCATTCACGTTAAATAGGGCACCATCTAAATCCATTGAGATGACACCTTATGAACGGTGGTTTGGCAAGAAACCCAAGTTGTCAATTCTTAAAGTTTGGGGATGCGATGCTTATGTGAAAAAGCTTCAACTTGATAAGCTCGAACCCATATCGAAGAAATGTGTCTTCATAGGATACCCAAAGGAGACTGTAAGGGTACACCTTCTATCGTAGATCCGAAGGCAAGATATTCGTTGCTAAGAATGGATCCTTTCTAGATAAGGAATTTCTCTCGAAAGAAGTGAGTGGGAGGAAAGTAGAACTTGATGAGGTAATTGTACCTCCTCCCTTATTAGAAAATAGTTCATCACTGAAATCAGTTCCAGTGATTCCTACACCAGTAAGTGAGGAAGCTAATGATGATGATCATGAAACTTCTGATCAAGTTACTACCGAACCTCGTAGGTCAACCAGAGTAAGATCCACACCAGAGTGGTACGGTAATCCTGTTCTAGAAGTCATGTTACTTGACCATGACAAACCTACGAACTATGAGGAAGCGATGATGAGCCCAGATTCCGCAAAATGGCTTGAGGCCATGAAATCTGAGATGAGATCCATCTATGAGAACAAAGTGTGGACTTTGGTTGTCTTGCCCGATGATCGGCAGGCCATAGAGAATAAATGGATCTTCAAGAAGAAGACTGACGCTGGCGGTAATGTTACTGTCTACAAAGGTCAACTTGTTGCAAAAGGTTTTTGACAAGTTCAAGGAGTTGACTATCATTAGACCTTCTCACCCGTAGCGATGCTTAAGTCCGTCCGAATCATGTTAGCAATTGCCGCATTTTATGATTATGAAATTTCGCAAATGGATGGCATAACTGCATTCCTTAATGGATATCTTAAAGAAGAGTTGTATATGATACAACCAGAAGGTTTTGTCGATCCAAAAGGTAATAACAAAGTGTGCAAGCTCCAGCAATCCATCTATGGACTGGTGCAAGCCTCTCGGAGTTGGAATATACACTTTGATAGCGTGATCAAAGCATATGGTTTCATACAGGCTTTTGGAGAAGCCTGTATTTACAAGAAAGTGAGTGGGAGATCTGTAGTATTTCTAATATTATATGTGGATGACGTATTGTTGCTCAGAAATGATACTGAATTTCTGAATAGCATAAAAAGATACTTGAATAAGAATTCTTCAATGAAATACCTCGATGAAGATGCTTATATATTGGGCATCAAGATCTATAGAGATAGATCAAGACGCTTAATTGGACTTTCACAAAGCACATACCTTGATAAAGTTTTGAAGAAGTTCAAAATGGATCAGGCAAAGAAAGGGTTCTTGCCTGTGTTACAAGGTGTGAAGTTGAGTCAGACTCAATGCCCGACCACGGCAGAAGATAGAGAGAAAATGAAAGGTGTTCCCTATGCTTCAGCCATAGGCTCTATCATCTATGCAATGCTGTGTACCAAACCTCATGTGTGCCTTGCTATCAGTCTAGCAGGGAGGTACCAAAGTAATTGATACGTCTCCGTCGTATCTACTTTTCCAAACACTTTTGCCCTTGTTTTGGACTCTAACTTGTATGATTTGAATGGAAGTAATCCGGACTGATGTTGTTTTCAGCAGAATTGCCATGATGTTGTTTTATGTGCAGAAAACAAAAGTTCTCGGAATGACCTGAAACTCCATGGAATATCTTACAATAAATAATAAAAAATCCTCGCCAAAGATGAAGACCAGGGGGCCCACACCCTTGCCACGAGGGTGGGGGCGCCCCCCCTAGGGCGCGCCCCCTACCTCGTGGGCCCCCTGGAGACCTCCCGACTCCAAGTCCAACTCTATATAACTGCTTTTGGGGAGAAAAAAATAGGAGGGAAGAAATCATCGCGTTTTACGATACGGAGCCACCGCCAAGCCCTAAAACCTCTCGGGAGGGCTGATCTGGAGTCTGTTCGGGGCTCCGGAGAGGGGGATTCGTCGCCGTCGTCATCATCAACCATCCTCCATCACCAATTTATGATGCTCACCGCCGTGCGTGAGTAATTCCATCGTAGGCTTGCTGGACGGTGATGGGTTGGATGAGATTTATCATGTAATCAAGTTAGTTTTGTTAGGGTTTGATCCCTAGTATCCACTATGTTCTGAGATTGATGTTGCTATGACTTTGCTATGCTTAATGCTTGTCACTAGGGCCCGAGTGCCATGATTTCAGATCTGAACCTATTATGTTTTCATCAATATATGAGAGTTCTTGATCCTATCTTGCAAGTCTATAGTCACCTATTATGTGCTATGAACCGTTAACCCGGAAGTGACAATAATCGGGATACTTACCGGTGATGACCGTAGTTTGAGGAGTTCATGTATTCACTATGTGCTAATGCTTTGTTCCGGTTCTCTATTAAAAGGAGGCCTTAATATCCCTTAGTTTCCATTAGGACCCCGCTGCCATGGGAGGGTAGGACAAAAGATGTCATGCAAGTTCTTTTCCATAAGCACGTATGACTATATTCGGAATACATGCCTACATTACATTGACGAATTGGAGCTAGTTCTGTGTCACCCTATGTTATGACTGTTACATGATGAACCGCATCCGGCATAATTATCCATCATTGATCCAATGCCTACGAGCTTTCCATATACTGGTTTACGCTTATTTACTTTCCCGTTGCTATTGTTACAATCACTACAAAATACCAAAAACATTACTTTGCTTTCATTACTCTTTTGTTACCGTTCCATCACTATCATATTATTTTGCTACTAAACACTTTGCTGCAGATACTAAGTTTCCAGGTGTGGTTGAATTGACAACTTAGTTGCTAATACTTGAGAATATTCTTTGGCTCCCCTTGTGTTGAATCAATAAATTTGGGTTGAATACTCTACCATCGAAAGCTGTTGCGATCCCCTATACTTGTGGGTTATCAAGACCAATTTCTGGCGCTGTTGCCGGGGAGCATAGCTCTATTCTTTGAGTCACTTGGGATTTATATCTGCTGGACACTATGAAGAATTTGAAAGACGATAAGACAACAATTTATCCCTCAACTACGAGGGGAGGTAAGGAACTGCCATCTAGCTCTGCACTTGATTCACCTTCTGTTATGAGTAAGCTTGTGACACCTAAACCTGTTTCTACTATTCATTCTGATATGTCGCATGTTATTGATGATGCTACTTCTGCTATACATGATACCTGACCCTGCTTTTGCTAAATGGAACAAGCAATCTCTAAATGCTAGGGTGAGACCTGACCCTGCTTTTGCTACTTCACCTATCTTTGTTACTGATAAGGATTATGAATTCTCTGTTGATCCTGATATAGTTACTTTAGTTGAATCTGATCCTTTTCATGGCTATGAATCTAAAACTGTTGTGGCACATCTTACTAAATTAAATGATATAGCCACCCTGTTCACTAATTATGAGAGATCTCGCTACTTTTATATCCTTAAAATATTTCCGTTCTCATTAAAGGGTGATGCTAAGATATGGTTTAATTCTCTTGATCCTGGTTGTGTGCGTAGTCCCCAGGATATGATCTATTATTTCTCTGCTAAATATTTCCCTGCTCATAAGAAACAAGCTGCTTTAAAGGAAATATACAACTTTGTGCAAATTAAAGAAGAAAGTCTCCCACAAGCTTGGGGGAGGCTTCTCAAGTTACTTAATGCTTTGTCTGATCATCCTCTTAAGAAAAATGAAATACTAGATATCTTTTATAATGGACTAACCGATGCTTCCAGAGATTACCTGGATAGTTGTGCTAGTTCTCTTTTTAGGGAAAGAACACCGGATGAAGCTGAAATCTTATTGAATAATATGTTGACAAATGAAAATAATTGGGCACCTCCTGAGCCAGCTCCTGCTCCAATTAATGATCCTATTCCTAAACCAACTCCGAAGAAGAGAGGTATTCTATTTCTCAGTCCCGAAGATATGCAAGAGGCAAATAAATCTATGAAAGAAAAAGGTATTAAAGCTGAAGATGTTAAGAATCTACCTCCTATTGAAGAAATACATGGTCTTAATTTACCGCCTATTGAAGAAACATATGATCTTGACCCTTTACTTATTGAAGAACCTCCAGACCTCGATAACCCGACACAGGTAGTAAAGGTAAATTCTCTCTATAGATATGATAAAGCTGAAATCCCCCCTGTTAAAATTGCTAGTCAATGCTTGGATGAGTTTGATAATTTTATGTTTAAGTAATAAGACTTCAATGCTTATTTTGGTAGAGAATTAAAACAAGATGATGATATGATTAAATACTTGGGTGATTATATGGCTAATATTAGAGGTGAACTTAAACTTGTTAGCGAACATGCTTCTATGGTTACCACTCAAGTAGAACAAGTAGTTAAAGCTCAAAAGGAATTGCTCAATGAGATGAATAGTAAGAAAAATAATTATGTTGTTAAAGTGGCTACTAGAACTGGTAGAATGACTCAGGAACCTTTGTATCCCTAAGGCCACCCTAAGAAAATTGAACAAGATTCTCAGAGAAATAATATTGATGCACCTAGTACTTCTAAAAGGAAGAAAAAGAAAAATGATAGAACTGTGCAAACTTCTAGTGAACCTATTGCTGAACCACCTGATAATCCAAATGATATCTCTATGTCTGATGCTGAAACTCAATCTGGCAATGAACATGAACCTAATGAAAATGTTAATGATGATGTTCATAATGATGCTCAACCTAGTACTGATAATGATGTAGAAATTGAACCTGCTGTTGATCTTGATAACCCACAATCAAAGAATCAACGTTATGATAAGAAAGACTTTGTTGCTGGGAAACATGGTAAAGAAAGAGAACCTTGGGTTCAAAAACCCATGCCTTTTCCTCCCAAACCATCCAAGAAAAAGGATGATGAGGATTTTGAGTGCTTTGCTGAAATGATTAGACCTATCTTTTTGCGTATGCGATTAACTGATATACTCAAAACCAATCCTTATGCTAAGTACATGAAAGATATAATTACAAATAAAAGAACGATACCGGAAGCTGAAATTTCCACCATGCTTGCTAATTATACTTTTAAGGGTGGAATACCAAAGAAACTTGGAGATTCAGGAGTACCCACTATACCATGCTCCATTAAAAGAAACCATGTTAAAACTGCTTTATGTGATCTTGGAGTCGGTGTTAGTGTTATGCCTCTCTCTTTATATCGTAGACTTGATTTGAATAAGTTGACACCTACTAAAATATCTTTGCAAATGGTTGATAAATCAACTGCTATACCTGTCGGTATTTGTGAGGATGTGCCTGTTGTAGTTGCAAACGTTACTATTTTAACGGACTTTGTTATTCTTGATATTCCCGAGGACGATAGTATGTCTATTATTCTTGGAAGACCCTTTTTGAATACTGCAGGGGCTGTTATTGATTGCACTAAAGGCAATGTCACTTTTCATGTTAATGGTAATGAGCATACGGTACACTTTCCGAGGAAACAACCTCAAGTTCATAGTATCAACTCTATTGGAAAGATTTCATCAATTATATTTGGAGGTTTTGAATTTCCTCTTCCTACTTTCAAAAAGAAATATGATATACTTATTATTGGGGATGTGCATATCCCCTTTGAGGTAACTTAGTGTTATTCGAAATTTCTTTGGTTTCATGTTAATCGGAATGAGTTTGTTAACAAGACTTGATCAACCTTGTTAGTGGATTCTTTTTGACGAGCATGAGATGGATGAAACTAGAAGCACAACCTTCTGTACCCCACTTTTACTTTCTGTTATTTATATTAAATAAAGTAGAAATAAATAATTTTCTGTCTGTTATCTGATTATCCGTGCAATATAAAAATACCTTGAAAATAAAAGTTCTCCGAATGCCCTGAAAATTAAATATGATTTTTTCTAGAATATTTGAGGATTTATGGAACAAAGAACACACCAGGGGGGCCAACCACCTTGCCACGAGGGTGGAGGGCGCCCCGCCCCCCCGCCTCGTGGGCCCACGGTGGCCCTCCTCCACTTATTCTTTAACCCACACACTCCTTCTTCCTCCCCCAAACATGAAAAACCAGCTCAAACCCGAGTCCAAGCTCGTTTTGCTGCCATTTTCGATCTCCTTGCTCAAAGCACCTCTCACAAAACTGCTTGGGGAGATTGTTCCTTGGTATGTGGCTCCTCCATTGGTCCAATTATTTTTTGTTCTAGTGCTTTATTCATTGCAAATTTTTGCTGCTTAGGTGACCCTGTTCTTGAGCTTGCATGTCAAATTTATATGGTCAAAAGTAGTTTTGATGCATGATATAGGCCCTAGGCACTTGTAGGAGTGGTTGCTACCAATATTATTGAGTTTGGTTTACTTTTATTTTGAAGTTACTACAAAATTTCAGAATTTTTCAGAGGAAGAAATATGCTTAGGAAAATGTTCCAAGGTGGTTCTTCAAGGAATCAAGGACCCAGGCTTGCAATGCATGATGCTGACGAAGAGCCACCAAGAGACGCTCCAGTGCATCCTTGTGAGTGGCCTTCTGAAAATTTTATGGATCGAGCGGGAATTAAAGAAGAATTTAATGCATATGTGCGTAATGCTGGTCTTGAGGACTTTGAGGCAGATAAATGCCCCTAGTATCATGATCTCACAAGCTCTTTTGTGAGGAGGTTTGAGTATTCATCCTCGCGTAATTCTCCTTCAGTCATGTTTGATCTTTATAACAAATCTTATACCATGGACTTAGAGGATTTCACTTTTGCTTGCAAACTTCCACAATGGGGTAGTGTTAGGGATCCCCCTAAATCTGAATTTAGAAACTTTCTTGCTAGTATAACTATAGGAAAACCTAGAGATATAACGCAAGCTACCATAGGGAGCATTCACTTTCCTGCTATACATTATTTTGCTCTCTTCATAGGTAGGTGCATAAATGCTAAGGATGAAGCATGTCACATGTGTGTCCCTGACCTTAGCATTCTCAGGAGTGCTGTGTCAGGAGACCAATCTTATCATATGGGAGCCATTATAGCTCGTAGGTTGCATCATAATAGACATAATGGAGATTCCTTTGGAGGAATTTATGCAACCCGCTTAGCTAAATTTCTTGAGATAGACGTTCGTGAAGGAGACATGGAGTTGCCTCCTGCTTATTTAGATTTTGATTCTATGGTTTCCCACCATTTTGTCGAGAGGAACGAATCACCTCTCCAGTACCGACTAATCTTTGACAGACGTCGTGCTGTCCATATTACTCTCCCTGCTCCTGCTTTCTTTTATTATCAGGCAAGAGGAGGATATACTATTACCAGAGAGGAGGCAGATGAGTACGAGAGGAGAGCGGAGGCCGCTCGTCGCCACACTGCAGATCAGGAGGCGAGGAAGTATGTATTTCTCATCGACATTACATTTATGTTCACACACTCATTGCTAGATGTCGGTGCTCATACTTTTTCATTGTATCATCCATGCTAGTTTATTTACTTTTATGCCTTCTTCTTGTGTGTTTAATAAACCTTAAGAAAAAAACCAAAAAATTAGTTGTAGCTTTTAATTAATTTACTTTCCATGCTTGTAGTAGTAATTAAAAAGAAAACCCAAAAATATTTCCTGTTCTTCTTTTGCTTGTTGGGAGCTTTCCCGTGTAAATAGTTTCATTTCTTTTCTTTTCTTCGGAGGTCAGTAGGAGAAGACCACGATTAAATTGTTGAAGTGGCTCTTATATGCTTTATTGTTGATTTAACCAAGAGCCCATATTGCTTTGTCTTCTCCTATTATTGAATGCTCGCAGATTCCAGCTTAGTCTAATGCACGAGCACTCTTATTATTATTCACATCATTCGGTCGTGCAAGTGAAAGGCAATTATTATGATATATGATGGACTGACTGAGATGAGAAAAGCTGGTATGAACTCGACCTCTTTTGTTATTGTTAATATGATGAGTTCATCGTTCTTGATTCAGCTTGTTATGAATAAACATGTTTGCAATGACAATTAGAGATCATAGTTGCTTGTGCCATGCTTGATTAGCTATGAGTTATAATGGTTTACCTTGCATGCCAACATGCTATTAAAATGGTTATGATGTGGTATGATAGGGTGGTATCCTCCTCTGAATGATTTAAGTGACTTGACTTGGCACATGTTCACGCATGTAGTTGAAACAAATCAACATAGCCTTCATGATATTTATGTTCATGGTGGATTATATCCTACTCATGCTTGCATCCAATGTTTATTAATTCTAATGCATGTACATGGCTGTTGTCGCTCTCTAGTTGGTCGCTTCCCAGTCTTTTGCTAGCCTTCACTTGTACTAAGAGGGAATACTGCTTGTGCATCCAAACTCCTTAAACACCAAAGTCATTCCAGATGAGTCCACTATACCTTCCTATATGCGGTATCTACCTGCCGTTCCAAGTAAATTTGTATGTGCCAAACTCTAAACCTTCAAATAATCATCATGTTTTGTATGCTCGAATAGCTCATGTATCAACTAGGGCTGCATGTATCTTCCATGTTAGGCGGGTTATTCTCAAGAGGAGTGGACTCCGCTCCTCACTCACGAGATTAATGGTTGGTCACCGGGATGCCCAGTCCCATGCTTTATGCAAACTAAATCAAAATAATTGCAAACAAAACTCCCCCTGGGACCTGATGTATGTTGGAGGCACTCGTTGTTTCGAGCAAGCCATGGATTGATGTTTGTTGGTGGAGGGGGAGTATAAACTTTAACATTCTGTTTGGGAACCGCCTATAATGTGTGTAGCATGGAAGATATCACCATCTCTTGGTTGTTATGTTGACAATGAAAGTATACCGCTCAAAATATTATTCACCTCTATTTCAAAACCGAGCTCTGGCACCTCTACAAATACCTGCTTCCCTCTGCGAAGGGCCTATCACTACAAAAAAATACACTTCCGTGATGATACGTGTTTGTCACAGTAGGTCGCGTTTTTTGTCATGCATGTACATCCATGACAAATTTATGACAGAATCAATATAGTCATACATGTGTTGTCGTAGAAGTGTTCCATGACATTACCAAAATTATCATCACGGAAGTGTCCACTTCCATGACGATAAATCGCGTGTCACAGAAGTGCTTTCGTCAAGGGTGAACGACACGTGGCATCCACCGTAACGGAACACCGTTAAGCTATCGGGTCGGGTTTTGGATCTGATAACCCGTTAACAACCCCGACCAATGGGATTTTCCACGTGTAAAATTCTTATTGGCCGGACGAAACATGTGTCAGCTCGTCAGTGGGTCAGATAGGCGCCTATGATACGTCGACACATGGCACGGCCCAACAGAGGCCCATTCCTGTGAAAGGGACGGCCCGTTTGACTTGGTCAAAAGGTGGCGGGGCGGCCCATGGAAAGCCTGTTAACGGCCTGTTCGCATATAGCCCATTTACAGCCCGCTAACCCAAGGCCAGTTACGCCCTATCCGAATTAGGTCCAGTAGCGTCATCTGGGCCATCCAATATGATTCCATCCCGTTTTCACTTCTGGCCCATGTATGGCCCATGACGTCTTTCGGCCCATATGAGGCCTTATGTAACTCTTGGCCTATTATCGGCCTGTGGTGAAACTGGCCCATAATGAACAGTGTATCACTTTACACCCATTAACGGCCCGTGGTGAAAATGGCCCGTAATGAACAGTGTATCACTTTATACCCATTAACGGCCCGTTATTCCGTTGGGCCGTTTCCAGCCCATGTTATCTTTCGGCCTTCTCAGAGCTGATTTATTCTTGGGCTCATTTCCAGCATTCGTTTACTTACGTCCATTACTGTCATTTTTTGCTTGTGGGCCAAATTCAGCCCGTGGTTACAGTCGGCCCGTTTGTGGTTCGTTAATACATTGGGCCATTTTCATAGCGTCATCAAATACGGCCTATTAACGATGGCCCGTTACGGTCGGCCCATGAACGGACGATTCCATCTCTAGCCTGTTTACGGCCATAATGCGGCATGTTATTGGCCCATGTTTGGCCAATCCATCATACGACCCGTATAAGGCCCATTGATGATACGGCCCGTAGAAGGCCCATTGTTTCTACGGCCCATAGAAGGCCTACTGTTTCTACGGCCCGTAGAAGGCCCACTGTTTCTACGGCCCGTAGGAGGCCCTGTGTCACTATAGTAAATATTAGCCCATGGTTATTGTGGCCTAGTTTTAAAAATAGGTATTGCAGCCACTAGTTAACCGTGGAAAAAGAACTGCAATGACTACAGGCAAACAAATAAACAAGACAACAATGAAATAAATAAGCAAGAAACTAACGCTAGGCTATCACAGCTATTACACATATTACATCCACTGCGCATCAAAGTTTGCCACCCGTGCAAATATAGGGAACAAAGCAGCATATCATATACACTGGCCGTCAAAATTGGCCACCAATGCAAATAAACGCGGCAGCAAAGCAAGAGCATAACTGAAACAACTTCAGAAGAGCTCAAGAAACGTTATCCTGGGTATCCACCATGCTGGCAATAAGCTTAGCAAGCTGATTAGCTTAGTCCTGTTTGGCGCTAAAATCCTCCAACGCTTGCTGTTGCACCAGAAAGTATGCATCTGAATGCTCCAGGGACTTCCGCAGTCCTTCCGCTTCTTGTTGCAGCACAGCTGATCGATGTCTTTCAGCTTGTAGTTGAGACTCAAGAAACCGAACTGATTCAGACAGTGAGTTTGAATAGCTTGTGCAAGCGGTAGTGGCTAGTAACTCCAACACTAAACCAAGACAGGATGTGTCACTATCCTGAACCTTATCTGCATTACTTCCTTTACCATTGCTTAATAAGGCACTCTTCCCCAATATTCTGTCAGCATTCTAAAAGAAGAAATAAGCAGACACATAACAAGTTTAGCATGTACTAGTATATGAAACTTATTTCGGTGAACCAGTTCATTAGTAAGGTGGACAGGATTAAACTACCAAGTCTTCTATTGCCAAGTACTAGTACATAATAAAAGCATCAAACAAACATATATCTATGTCCTATGGTAGCAATGGAATCTTAGATTAGAACAGTTGTTCTTCAGATTTAGGCACTTGTTCTACATGAACAGAGTACAGTAAGACGCAAGAATATAATACTTAAAAATAGAAAATGAGCTCATAGACCTTACCTCATTCTTGGTTCGGGACCAGTACAGAACAAGGCATTCCCAGTCATCGTCCAGTAAATGTGTCTCAGGAGAACGTAAGGGAATTTGATGAATTTCTTTGCCGGTGAAGTACGTTTTCTTCAGGTAATTACAATACTGCCACTAAGCATTCTTGAAGATAATAGAGGTATTAGCACAGGTTACCTCATCCTGAGTTTCCAAATCAGTCCTTCTCTATAGAGAAAAATGGGAAAATTTGTTGTATTATAACCATCATGGAGGTAGGATGTATGGGACTAAGCAAAGTAATCGCCATGAATAGCATTACTTACACATAACTCCTGGACAAACACCTGCAACTGGCATTTTCCTTCATCTTCAGTATAATATTTCCAAGATGGGAAGATACGCACATACGATTTAACAACATCAAATGCGATAGATGCTAAACTATGACTAGCTGGTTGTGCTTCCTCCACAGGAATAGGCGTACTAACTGGTGGAGTTGGGGTTCGCTGTGATAGTACTGGCCCTTTGGGCACTGGAGCTGCCTTACTATCTACTCTTGTTTGGGAGCTCTGTGGTGGAGATGGTGCCGTGTCAACAGAAACTGGGTGAAGCTGGTTCTCTGTCCATCGTAGTAGGGGTACAATCTGCGAGAGTTCGGGTTATGTGTGGTAGGGCTGGTTCTTGTGCATGTACAACCGGGGTGCTATCTCCACCAAGAGGTAGCACTGTTTTATTTGAAGACCGTGTTTTTAGTCCACTAGATACTGGCATCACCCGCTCCAATTCAAATGGCTAATAAACAAGAAACATAATTGAATGTACAAACATTGTATGAGAGACAAAAAAGAGGGCATGAAATAGTTGACATGTATATTGTTTAACTAAAACAGATAGCATGACACAATTTCACATATATGATGTCTATCTAAACTGGATAGCATAGCATAATATAATTCAAAGATATGATGAATAACTAAACAGGATCGCATGACATAATTCACCTACATGTTATCTAAGTAATCAGGATCGCATCATTTAATTCACATATGTGATTTATATGCTAAAGAGAGGGCATTCGATATGATGTCTGAACTAAGAACATGGTGTTGAATATTGTGTATATGATGTCTAAACTATGCAATGCAAGACACCGTATGCATGATATGAGCAGTATAACCGTGCCAAGTTAGAGCATACACCTCAGTGGGGGAATATGACTGGTCATCTGTCTCTGAATCCATCTCTGAGGAGCTATCGGGACCCAACAAGAGATCTGCTTTGACAGGTAGCACTGTCTGCTCTGAAGGCCTTGTTTTCACTCCAGATTTTTTCATCTCCCACCCAAATGGCTGATTCACAGGAAGAGTAGTTTAATGTACAAACATTGTCGACAAATGGAAATGTAATGAAGAAAGGGATGGGCATGATATCATTCAAATATATGATGCCTGGTTAAACAGGATGGCATTGCACATTTCACATATATTATGGCTGGCTAAAAGACATGAGACTGCATAATCCCATATATGATATAGAAACTAAATAGGTGGCATTACAGAACATGTCTAAACTAAGCAGATGACATATATGATGTCAAAAGTAGGCACTGCAAGGCAACATATGCATGATATGACTAACATCATCATGCCAAGGTAGAGCAAACACCTTGGGGGTAAATAGGAGTGGTTAGCGGCGTCCGAATCCGCCTCAGAACAGATATCTTCCTCTGGATTACAATGTGGAGAGGGGTGGGGAGAGTTTGCCATTGAACCCACCATGGAGCGATGTCTGCATGACATTGTATTGCCGCGCAAAACCCTTCTCTTTTTCTCTACATGTTCAGCATGACTGTGTACAATATCTGGCATGCATACGAAAAAAATATGGTGAGATTATGTAAGGAGAGCATGCATAAATTTAGAGTGATGGTAACAGCCAGTGGATCGATGTTTTTCTGTTGAACCAAAATAGCCCTAATGGATCGACGTGAATGTATAGTAATAAGTGATGCAACAAGTGTACAACCTCTTTGCGTAGTCGTGTCGACCTCAGCATCATTGGGTTGGTCGCTGAAGCAGGCAGAGGTGGCTGTCGGGGGTGTGGAGGAAGATCTGAGGAATCTATAGACGGTGTCCAGGGCACTGCTCTGTTGTGATGGATCGTTCTGTCGTTGGAGCAGCTCTGGTGAGCCGTAAGACGTCAAGGCTGAAGCAGCACAAGACAGACATTGTCAATCTCAAGTGGGATTCTAATAGCATCTCCAATAGATGATGTAAAATGGATGTAAAATTAACATCACCAAAAACCACCTGACTACAACAGATGAGGTAAAAACTGTTGACTTTGAACTTAACTGTCGAAACTGAAATTTACTCTGGAATCTGAATGCTACTGTTGAAACTGAACGCAATGGTAGCAGAGAGGCACTTGTCATGTAGTTTAGGGAGGGCCTGTAGTTCATCTTCAACCTGCACCCCCCTGAGCCGCCAGCCACCACCAGCTGAACCGCCGGCCCCAGCGCCGCCTTGCCGCCCCGAGACAACTCGCCGCCGCCAGCCCGGCCAGCCCTCTAGGCCCCCCCACCCTGAACCCTAAGATAGATAATGGGGTACCTCTCCAGCGAGCCCCCGTCCCCGCTGCGGGTGGTTCTTCCTTAACTCCGGCGAGCCCCCCCCCCCAACCCCTGAAAATCGAATGACCCAAAAGTCAATTCAGTCGACTGAAGTGTGGCTTAATCGGAGCAGAGCAGCAACACGAGCGAGGGGGAGAGCAGCAGCAGCAGCTGGGCGAGCGAGCGATCGAGCGAGAGCCGGAGCAGCAGCAACAGATCTGGCTGGTATGGCCGCCGCCGCCGAAGGAGCCTCGCACTAGGGGAGAGCCGTCGTGGAGATGTCGCCCGCGGCGCCCGCTTCAAGGTAGCCGCTCCATGGGGGTGCGGGATGGCGCACCGTCGGCGCCGGGAGGTCTAGTTAAGGAGAAGGTGCGATGCGATGAGTCTACAACCCTTTGGTGGCGCCGAGTAGGCCTCGGCTTCGTCCGAGGAGTCGGTGAGGATGCTGCGGTTCCGGTGGAGCAGGTTAAGGCGGCGTTGTGGGGATGGAGCAGCCGCGATAGACGAGGCGATCGTCAGAGCAGCTCCTTGGAGGTGGAGGACGGGGCGGCTGAACCGGCGGGATGGCGAGATGGATGACGGATCCTCATCCAGGGAGGTGGACGGGGGACGTCGAGCTATTGCGGTGGACGATGTCATCGGGGAAGAGGCTCCGGCTAGGCAACGGTGACTTGGCGGACGGAGGAGGGTGGGGTTTCGCGGCAGGAGCGGAGAGGTTATGGCGGCCTGGGATTTCGAATGGCGAAAAGGGGGCGTTGGGAGGGGGTGAAGCATGACTTAGGAACGCGCTTGTCCAAAATGTAGGGTGTGTTACAAAAGTACCCCCCACCGATTTGAACTAGCGGCCCTTTCGGCTCAGGGTTAGAAGGGGGATTTCGCGTGTCGGGATTTGGCAGCTGGAGGGAGTTTTCGCGCGTGTTGTAATTTCGGGATAGCAAGGCGCGGGTTGTGAAGGCGCCAGTTTTGGGAGCACGATATCTGAATTTTCGGGATATAACAAGACGCGGGTTGAATTTTAGGGACAAGCCTAACGTGTAGTAATATTGTACTTGTATGTACCAAATCAACTCGCACTTCCCTCAACCAAAAAGAAAACAAAAAAATAAAACTATTCACACCACACAAAGAGAGAGTCTTGCCCCGTTTTACTATACAAATGTTATTCAAAGCTACTCCCTCCTTCCATCTATATAGGTCCTAATGCGTTTTTAGATGCTAACTTTGACCAAATATTAGAGCAATGATATATGACATGCAACTTACAAAAGCACACCGTTAAATTCGTCTGTGAAAGGTTCTTTCAATGATATAATTTTCACATTGTGCATGTCATGTACTATTAATCTTGTCAATAGTCAAAGGCGGTCTTAAAAATCTCATTACACCCTATATAGATGGAAGGAGGGAGTATGAATCCATGTTATGTCCGATTAATTTTTTTCGCTTGCTGTATAATGCATGTAACCTACTCATACCAACATTTTAGTGCATTCCAAATGTCTATACTACCACTGCAATTCGAACTAAATTTGAATTCGTTTCTCTATTTCAATAAGAATCTACAATCATGATTGTTGCCAACTTCAACCATCATAGTTTCCTTACTATCCGCCAGATATAAATCAGATGGCCTATAATGCAGGATGGCAGGCACACCATCATCAACAACTCTGTTTTTATAAGAGTAGAGATAAAATATATTAAATGTAGTATACCATGTTCATAACCACACCATGTGTATCACCGTTGTATATATTCACATATCCGTCGGTTTGAAACACTATGATAAATTCTTCAAATATCCGAATTCGCTTTTTATAATGAAGTATATATGATCTCTATTCATCTTTTACACCCACACAACCCTCTTATCTTTGTAGCTAGCGCTAACTTTCTCTTGTGCATGCACACGCCCGCATCCCTCTCACCCTCCCTCAGCATTCTCTAGCTCCATCGCGCAAATTCGTCTTTTCACTTTAGGTCGTTCACCCACGGTGTGTGTAGGCCCCCAGCTCCTTCTTTATGGCACACATCGATCGATATGCCTCTCTAGCCAGGTGTGCCTAGCACAAACACAAGCTTCCCTTCTTCTCTTGTCACCGTCCATGCCTCACTCCCACCACTCTTTTCATCATTCTCGTACTCGCACACTCCTCCCCCTCGATATAGTATGCCTCTTGTACCACCTCCTACATGCATCCCTCTCTCTCTATACTTCTCCTCATGCCTCATTTGCTTCTAACACACACATGCATGTATACCGATCGATCTCCTAACATATACCTAGATCGACTTTAACTACCCCGGCCCCCCATCGATCGACGTACCTCACAAGTTATGTCTCTCCTTTCTCTTACAAAGGGCGATTGATCTTCCTATGTAGTTACGTCTGCTTACCACAGCCACATCGTCCCCCCTCATCATTCGTTCATGCCTCCTGACTCGTCTCTCACACGCACGTGCACAGACAACAAGCAGCCATCTCCTCTCTTATTGATATTGTGGGCGTGCCCTCCGTTTGTCTAGCAAGCCTATCCCACCATTTGTTAGAAGCAACTCCACTACCACCCCCTCCAACACTCTAGCTCTGTCTCTCTCCCAACCTTATTCATCTCCTGCACATATGCATGGATGCCGATCGATCTCCCTTAATACATGAGGCAGATCGATCTCCTTAATACATGAGGTAGGTCTCTCTCCTCCTCCACACATATACCAGCCGTTATACCTCTATAGTTAATTGGGCCTCCCTCTTCCCCCACCACACACCGATAGTCGAGCGCTGCAGGTAGGTATCCATGCCACAGAGACAAACTGCACATGTCCCATCTCACATTCCAGTAGGCCAGCCACTCTATATGTTTGACGTGGGCACACACAAATTCGATGGCACTCTTTATCGATCGCGCGCGCACACACACACACACACATCATCCCTCTCTTTGATTCTATGGACACCTCAAGCCGATGATACCTCCACTCTCTTCTCGTGGATCGCCCCCTCTATATATATGTTATATCCAGGACTCTGTTTCACACACATTGCATATGTTAAATTTTTTGATTGACCCCCCCCCCCACACAAAAGTCTCAAGAACCCACACACTATATCTCTCTAGGTTTGTATCTCTCTCACACAACCCCACGTAGGTGGTGTATGTATACAAGAAGAGAATAGGTGCACCATGCATGTACTCGTGCTTCGTGCCCAACCACACCCGCGTGAGTACACGGTGGAGCTCATTTCTCCGCAGAAGCTGAATTTGTTTTTGAAACATCAAGTGGCCAGAGACTCAAAAACTTATTTGCCCATTAGTGACTTGTCAGGGCTGTGGATTTTAGTTTGTACGATAATGCTGCATCCACCTAAAGTAACGAAAGTTCTTACGTAAACTTCCTAGTAATTCCCTCTTCGTAGGTGCAGCATTACTCCTAACATTTGTAATATCAGTTTGAAACTTGTAATATTGTCGTGTCCTATTCCTACATTTTCAATATCCTGCGAATCAAACAGGTCCTGAGTTGGTGATGATGTTGTGCCTCCCATCTTTCACCAATAGCCATCGGATCTAGATCTGATGCATACAAACCAAGCTTCTCCATTTTTGCAAAAGATGCCCGCACTTGTTCCCTATTTACAAACAACTCCTTGTCTCTCACAATCAGCCTCATCTCCTCCCCACCACATCTAGGAGTAGAAGGCCGTGGAAAAATCTGGCGTGATGGCCGCTCCGGAGCTGCCCACCCCCAATCTTGGTGTTCCGTGCAATGCACGGGCATCTACACATGGGAAATTATGTCGAACAGGGCTAGTTGTAAGCAGGCTAGCTCTACAGCCATGATGATAGTGACTGCAGACGGTGAGGCTGACTATGGTATGCCGAACACGGCGCCTATACTCAGGTGTCATCTCCGGCGCAGGGTCTTGTCACTTCACTGTGAGGAGCAGCACGTAATAATTTGACCAACGGGTAGTACAGTGCTAGTACTCCTACTACTACATTGGTAGTACTACTACTAGTACTAGTAGCACCACCGTCTGGATTTAGGAGTACTACCACGTCCATCTGGATTTTAGTATTTGACTAGCAATATCTAGTAATGCATGTCACCAAAAATGTACTACTCCCTCTGTAAATAAATACATGGTGTTTTGTTCCTATCGGCGAGAGAACTTAATGTTTTTTGCTACTCCTAACTAGAGTACTAATAGGATTACATGCAATGAACTAAACACTGCATGTCATGTTTGGTAGTCTCAAGTCATTGAAAGCATGCATGTCCCACATCTCTCATTGGTTGATATGTCACGAAATAAGAAACAAGGAGGGAGTTAATGCACCGTGCCTAAGTATTTTGGGATTATTTGGTTTTCGTAAGGTGACTTACACAACATTTTTGTTTACATGCATTAACATTTTATTAGTTAAATCAAAGGTCAAAAGTTGGCACAAAATGCAAAGGGGACCAATAAACCAGTAAACATCAAACTTCTCTCATTTGGCCCCAACTAGAGGTCCGGTGAGATGACTATACTGCACCGGCACGGAGGGGGACGCAGCTTCATTGACTCACATCAATTGCCTTTGGGTGAATGACATGTGGCCCTAGGGGGTGGCTGGCCCACCTATCATACAGACAAAGGCATGTGCAGTAGAGGGCCGAGGAGTAGTACGAAATCATACACACCTACGCACGCTAACCAAGGGCTGAGTGATCACTCGAATCGCAAGATCAGTTGACTAGAAGCTACGCTAGACCCATGGAGGCGATGAGCGCGAGCATCAGCTGGCTATGCCAGATGGTCCACGACGCCGGCCTGCGGCCCGGCACTGAGGAACGTCTCCAGATAGTATTGCTTGAGGCCGCCAGGGCGAGGGGCCGCTTGGACGACAGCTTTTTTTCCTTGTTCGATGAGGTCCTCGTCGGTTTCCTCGACTAGTTCACCGTCACCAAGACGCTTGCAGTCGACTTTGACGTAAGCCTCCAGCCGACGCGCCCAGGCTCTGCGATGCCCGCCACCCTCTATGGCTACTATGGCAACAACCTCTTCGACGCACTGGTGGCCCTGCGATTGCCCGCCGTCGCGCCGGAGAATTTCCACCTCGAGGTCGCGCTCGCCGCGCAGCGCCTGGCACAACAAGACACCATCGACATAATCACCCACGTCTACGCGCAAATCGTCCACAAGGACTACTACATGCAAGAGGAGGATGATAGGACGCTGGCCTTCTTGGAGCGCAGGGCAACCTTGGACATCACTGTTCAGAAGCACGTTGAGCTCGCCGCCAACGCCGCTGCTCCTCACACGTCGGTTGGTGACCCGGCGCACTAGGGCGTGAGGATGTCGTTGAACGTTGATGGATCCGTATGTATTTTTATCTTTCTGTAAAATCCATGTAGTAGTATATGATACTACAATAATTATCTTACCTTTCGCATCAACTTCATAATTTTCGTACGTACTCCATGCATGAACGGCACCAGAACCAAAATTCTCATTACTCTAGGCAAAATTATCATTTTCTATCTATCGGTCGCGCCATGGAGCAGAACCAAATTTTACAAGTTACGAGTTCAAAAGGAAAAGCCTGTCGTGTTCGCGTCGCACCCCCACACGGTTGGTTTGGCACGGCGCTCAAGCAGGAATGTGTGCGGTGTTGCATTTTCACTTACAAGTGGGACCGCAGTTGAGCAAACCGACTGTCGGCAAACCCCCACCCCGCCCACCGTGCGATGGCTGAGAAAACAGGAGGGAGAAGAGATGGCTGTAGCATGGACTCCAAGAAAATTGGTGTCGGATGGGACTCGTGTGGGTAGCGTGTGTCGTACTGCTAGACGTGAATGCTAGTTATGGCCCATGCCACCCCACTATATCAAGCCTATATGGAGGTACGTAGAACAAATTTCCTGCAGTCCGTGCTCAGCCCTCCTCTATCTCTTTTCTCAGCCAGCCAGCGGACGCACGGAGCCCATCGTCTGTTTGCTCACATGTGGCCCCACATGTCAGTGAAAACGCAAGAGGACCGACTGAACCTGCACATCTTTCACCTCGGCGTGCTGGTGATGAAAAACGAACCCAATAAAGATCTTCGGTGGCCGCTTTTGGAGTTACTCAAGAGTAGTAAGATTCTATTTACAGTTTAACCCAATATGCACGTCTCATGGCTTCAACTACCACTCTATTCTTCCTGCTCCAGCCGCTCAAACAAGCGCCAGAGGGGCTGCCTGCTCCCTCCTCCCCGCGGCCGGCTATGCTGCCGCGCAGGCCTCACCGCCCCACCGTACTCCCATCGCTGGCCAAGCCATCCCTCTATTCACCCACACCTGCTGTTATTCTCCGGCGACGGTAGACGAACCAGTAAACCCTCGTACAGTCGTACTCCCCTCCGCGTGGGAAACAAAAACAACGGCCGAGTCTACCCTGCCTCCGTGTCGTTCCCTTCCTAGGCCTTGCCGTCGTCCATCGCCCTGGTGCTCTCGGCGTGGCGTGGTCAGCATGGTCAACGACCGACATGCATCCGAAGTGGACTGTGACAGCTGGGTCCACGTCCACACGCAAGGAAATGCCTCCTTATTACACGCAAAATAATGATTTCCTCCACCTGACATCTAGGACCCACCGAAATGGCCTCTGTATTTCGTGAAAAAAACGTTACCGCCACTGACAGCTCGGACCCACCAGCTATATCTTCGCACGCAAGGAAGTGCCTCCTTATTATGAACAAAAAAAATTAATACTCCCCCTGCTAGCTGGGACCCAGTATAGTGGGCCTACTAAGTTGATGGGGACGAAGGGCTTTGTCAACTTAGTCAATATGCACGATTCTAGCTCGACTGACCGTACGATGTCCATCCAACGACCGTAGTGCTTCTTCAACCTCTGGTCTTCTTGCTCCAGCCGCCCAAAGCAGCACCGGTCGTGCCGCCTGCTCCTACCTCCCGTGGCCGGTTGTGCTGCCGCAAAGGCCTCACCGCCCCCATACTACTCCCACCGCTAGCCAGGCCATCCCTCCACTCCACTCACCCACACCCCCTGTTATTCTGCGGCAACGGCAGCACAGCCAAATCAGTGAACCCTCGTACTCCTCTCCACGTGGGCATCCACTGCCGCGTCTTCCCCGGCTCCACGTCATCCCCTTACTAGGCCTCGCCGTCGTCCACCGCCGTGGTGTTGTCGGCGCTGCGTGGTCAATGTGGTCAACGACCGAATTCCATCGGAAGAATACTGTACGTGGAAAGGCTGACAGCTGGGTCCACGGCAGCCGCAAGGAAGTGCCTCCTTATTACGCGGAAAATAATTATTCCTCCACCTGACAGCAGGGACCCACCGGACGCCCACCAGTATATCGTGAAAAAAATGTTTGCCCCTGACTGCTGGGACCCACCCGACGGTCCACCGTATTTCGCGAAGAAAATGTTCCCCCTGCTATCAGCTCGGACCCACCGGAAGTGCCTCCTTTTTACGCATAAAAAATGAATACCCCCTGCTAGCTGGGACCCACCTTGGTGGGAGGCTGACTTGTGGGCATACTAAGTTGACGGGGACGGAGGGCTTTGTCAACTTAGTCAATATGCACGATTCTAGCTCCAGTAACCGTACGATGTCCATCCAACGGCCGTAGTGCTTCTTCAACCTTTGGTCTTCTTGCTCCAGCCGCCCAAACCAGCATCGGTCGTGCCTCGTGCTCCTACCTCCCGTGGTCGGCTGCGATGCGACGGAGGCCTCACCGCCCCCTACTACTCCCACTGCTGGCCAGGCCATCCCTCTACTCACCCACACCCCCTGTTATTCTACGGTGACGGCAGCCTCACACCGCAGCAAACTAGTGAACCCTCGTACTCCTCTACGCGTGGGCATCCACTACCGCGTCTTCCCCGGCTCCGCGTCGTCCCCTTCCTAGGCCTCACCGTCATCCACCGCCCTGGTGCTCTCGGCGCGGCGTGGTCAACGTGGTCAAGGAACGGCTTCCATCGGACGTGGACTGTACGTGGAGAGGCTGACAACTGGGTCCATGGCCGCAGCAAGGAAGTGCCTCCTTATTACGTGCAAAATAATTATTCCTCCACCTGACAGTGGGGACCCACCGGATGGGCCACCGTATTTCGCGAAAAAACGTTTGCCCCTGACAGCTGGGACCCACTAGCTACATCTTCGCAGCAAGGAAGTGCCTAACAGTCGGGACCCACCTGGTCGAAGCGTACGTAGCGTTGTCATTCTGGTCACGAACGTGTACGTACATATATACTGGTGGATGTAGAGGCACGCACATGTCGTAGTAGTGGCACGCACATAGCATGTACACATACGTACAGCGGCCAGGGTGCAAGAAAGAAAATACGGCCACATATCTGTACATACGGGCAGGGTCTCGAACACCTACTCGTGCATACGTACGGCCAAGGCTCATGGGGAGGCAACGGAATGCGTCGTGTTCATGAGGAGGCAACGGAATGCGTCATGTTCATGGGGAGGCAACGGAATGTGTCATGTTCATCGGGAGGGCTTGGACGGAACAGGCGATGGAAACGAGGCCTGGCGTACCGCAGAATGGAGGAAACGGCCTTGTGTTTGACCGGCCACGTTCGAAACGTGGTCCTGTTGATCGGGAGGGGTCTGGCATACCGCAAAACGGAGGAAACGGACCTCCTACGATCGAAACAGGGGTCCTGTTCATCGGGAGGGGTGTGGCGTACCGCAAAACGGAGGAAACGGACTTGTGTTGGAGTGCTACTGTCGAAACGGGGGTCCTGTTCATCGGGAGGGGTGTGGCGTACCGCAAAACGGGACTCCACGGGATATTGTTCATCTCCACCGTCGACCCCCTCCAGCCTCCACGAGCTACTGTTCATCCACCGTCGACCTCCTCCAGCCTCCACCTGCGACTGTTCATCCAGCCTCCACCGCGCGCTACTCCATCGGGTACTATTCAACCAGCCCTCTCCACGGGCTCCTGTTCAACCACCCCTCCACGGGCTACTGTTCATCCTGCCCTCCACCGTCTACTGTTCATCCTGCCCTCCACGGGGTCCTGTTCATCCAGCCCCAACCGGCTCGATCGATCGGGGTCCTGTTCATCCAGAGGCAATACCACGGGGTCCTGTTCATCCACCCCCACCGGGAACTGTGCACCCCCCCCCCGCAACGCTCACTTTTCATCCAGAGGCAGCATCGATCAGCTTCAGTTAGCAGTAGTAGCGAAGAAATCGCTTGATTGGGTTCAGTTAACAACCATCGATCGATCGCTCGGGTTCAGTAACGCATAGCCTGTAGTGCAATCGCTCGGGTACAGTTAGAGCCCAACGCCTTGCTCGGGTTCAGCTAGAGCCAACGCCTCGCACACACACGCGTACGTGTACGAGATAAGCGCGCATCGCTCGGCCCAGACCTCCCACCATAACCGGGAACTCCCCAAAATTTTCCTCCCCCTCGCTTCTACCATGGTTTTTTCCATCATGGACAGCCCAAAGAATGTCATGCAGATGCGTCTCCGGCCTGCCCAGGATGAAAAGCCCATTTTCTGTCATGATTTTTTGTCATAGAAGTAGGAGCCCACCACATCTATGATGATACCGGGTTTTGTCACAATTATCATCATAGAAGTGTCATATGTATGACAGAAAAAAAATCGTTCGGCCCAAAATGTCACGGATGTGTCTTTTTTTTGTAGTGTATTTATTTACTTTTATGTTGAGCCATCACCCTCTTATTAAAAGCACCAGTTGGAGAGCACCGCTGTCATTTGCATTCATTATTGTTAGTTTACATTGGGTGTGACTATGATTGGATCTCTTTTACCATGAATTACAATGTCTAGTCAGTCCTTGATCTTTAAAGGTGCTCTGCATTTATGTTTTGCGGTCTCAGAAAGGGCTAGCGAGATACCATCTTGTTATATCATATTATGATTGTTTTGAGAAAGTGTTGTCATCCGAGATTTATTATTATGGCTTGCTAGTTGATTATGCTATTGATATGGGTAATCATGAGACCTGAGAATTATTGCAAATATGATTAGTTATAATCTTTGCTGAAAACTTGAATGCTAGCTTGACATATATATAACAACAAGAGGAAACATAGTTTGTAAAAGTTTTTCTTTATTTCTTTCAGTTTGTCAACTGAATTGCTTGAGGACAAGCAAGGGTTTAAGCTTGGGCGAGTTCATACGTCTCCGTTGTATCTACTTTTCCAAACACTTTTGCCCTTGTTTTGGACTCTAACTTGTATGATTTGAATGGAACTAACCCGGACTGACGCTGTTTTCAGCAGAATTGCCATGATGTTGTTTTATGTGCAGAAAACAAAAGTTCTCGGAATGACCTGAAACTCCACGGAATATCTTACAATAAATAATAAAAAAATCCTCACCAAAGATGAAGACCAGGGGGCCCACACCCTTGCCACGAGGGCGGGGTGCGCCCCCCTAGGGCGCGCCCCCTACCTCGTGGGCCCCCTGGAGACCTCCTGACTCCAACTCCAACTCTATATAACTGCTTTCGGGGAGAAAAAAATAGGAGGGAAGAAATCATCGCGTTTTATGATACGGAGCCGCCGCCAAGCCCTAAAACCTCTCGGGAGGGCTTATCTGGAGTCCGTTCGGGGCTCCGGAGAGGGAGGATTCGTCGCCGTCGTCATCATCAACCATCCTCCATCACCAATTTCATGATGCTCACCGCCGTGCGTGAGTAATTCCATCATAGGCTTGTTGGGCGGTGATGGGTTGGATGAGATTTATCATGTAATCGAGTTAGTTTTGTTAGGGTTTGATCCCTAGTATCCACTATGTTCTGAGATTGATGTTGCTATGACTTTGCTATGCTTAATGCTTGTCACTAGGGCCCGAGTGCCATGATTTCAGGTCTGAACCTATTATGTTTTCATCAATATATGAGAGTTCTTGATCCTATTTTGCAAGTCTATAGTCACCTATTATGTGTTATGATCCCTTAACCCTGAAGTGACAATAATCGGGATACTTACCGGTGATGACCGTAGTTTGAGGAGTTCATGTATTCACTATGTGCTAATGCTTTGTTCCGATTCTCTATTAAAAGGAGGCCTTAATATCCCTTAGTTTCCATTAGGTCCCCGCTGCCACGGGAGGGTAGGACAAAAGATGCCATGCAAGTTCTTTTCCATAAGCACGTATGACTATATTCAGAATACATGCCTACATTACATTGATGAATTGGAGCTAGTTCTGTGCCACCCAAGGAATTATTACTCTGGCTTGTCCATCATATGTATACAGGTCTATCAAATGGTGGCCGCATTAATGATGGTTGCATGGTGGTTCAGTCAGTCTTCGTACATAGTCCGGCGAATGCCGCATCCGAAACTCGGACCGACCTGTGACTTCAGGCTTTGCCACGCCTTTACCGCATCACGCCGACGCCCTGCATCGACATTGACTTTGGCGCCAGGCCATATTTATTTTATTACTCACTTTGCATAAATTATTTATTATGCAACGATTTTTTAATTATCATTATTACTATTATCTCCGGTTTGCACTATTTTTTGTGCACAGGAAAATGATCCGGGTACTTCGGCGTCACTCTGCCGGTCTGCATTGACCGTGCTATGTCACCAGTTCGGCGTGTCGAGCTCTCTGCTCGAGCACCTCGGGACCGGCTTGGGGGATGGAACCTTGCCCCGCATCAAGCTCGGACCGTGTCATCAATACCGAACACATTAACCAGCTAAGTCGCTTTCATGCTCAAAGCTTTAATTTCTAACTTGTGTTCGGTTCGACCAAGAATTATATTTTTTTGGAAAAAAGTTGCTTGTAAAAAATTTCCTTATCCAAACTTTCTTTGTGACGCATGAATTCAAATACCCCGTTTACTTGGGGGCTTCCTTTGTGAAGCTTTTCCTCTTGCATATGATTATACTTGTACAGCTTCGTTCTTTGTTCGTGTATTACGCCACAATATGCACCATATTGACTTAAGAGATTTGCAAGCTGGGTTGCCTCGCTCCTGTGTTTACCCCTATGTTCCCGATTGTTCGGCTAGGGAGTAAACGGAGCACCTCTGCGATTGTCACGATCGGGTCACCCGAGCCGGACCTCAGACTGGGTGAAGCCGAAAGCTAGCGCTCTTATTGTTTTCAATGATGGTCGGCACATAACGAAACTCATGAGTACAAAAAATCTATTGCACAAGTCTCATAATAACAATGAGCACCAAAGAAAGGTATCGGTGGGGGTACTATTTTCTTCGAAGATGCTTCTTACACTTTGCAGTAATATAGCATAAGTTCCCTGAGCGCGCTTTGTCTGTTACAGCCTTATGGCCTGATTGCCTGGTTATTGGAAACACCGTCAATATTCTCGACAGATGGAGTACATAACACTTTTCGGTCCTTGACCAAAGAGGGAGAATCCGACAGTCGGTTAAGACGCGTTTAAAGTTTGGTTGAACATAGATATGATATAAGTACTTTGGTACATGGAATCATTCTTTTACTCAAGTCACTTGGGGGCTCTTAAGTTTATTTGAGCCGTTTTATAATAAGTGTTCTTCTTCTTAGTCGTTGCAAAGTTTTATTATTATTATTATTATTATTATTTATCACTCCTTTTTTCGACACGAGTGTGTGGTCACTAGCCGGGGAGCCTAATTTCTCTCTCAAAGCTGCTAGAGTTTATTTTGCTAAGTTGGCCTAACGAGAAGTACTCCGCCTTCGGGATAGGAGGTTGAAGCCGTAGGCTGACCCGCTTGAAGTCTTGAGATAGGATGTGTCATGTTAAAGCACGACAGAAGCACTTTTTTCTAAGGCCAATTTTCGGATTGGCACCGAACACTTGATCTTGTTCGTACGTCAAGTTTTTACTGATGTTTTTTGGTTTTCCAAGCTTGTGGCACTTTTAAACTATTTGTGTGTTTTCAGCACAAGTCTCGCGGTGCAACGTCGGACACCTTTAGAGATTCGGCAAAAACATTCTCGGATATTGCTATATATGCATCGGTTTCGAATTGTGTCTTCGGTCAATAGTTGGGTTGCCCGGCTCCTGTGCTTGCCTCCTACGTTCCGCTTTGTTCGGCTAGGTGTGCAAAGGGAGAACCACTGCGATTGTGCTTCCAGCTCACATGGTTAAGCACCTCAGTGAAGAAAGCCGAAAACTGACTGTCACAATAGGCGTAAACTGGTCAGCGATCCGATGACGGTGTTAAGTGACGGGCCATTCATAACAATGGCCGAAGTGTTTACGGCTTGACCTCGACTGTCGCCGAACACTACTAGGGGCTATTAACTGGCCTCCCAAACTAAATCCTCGATATTTTGCTCTTACATTCGAGCTGAGGGTTCATGATCATGCTTAGCATGACAACCCAAAGAAAGGAACCCATAGCGGGATTATTTTCTTTGGAAGACATTTCTTCTGTTAAACAGTAATATAACATATCTCTCTACGTAACTTTGTTTATAAAACCGTATGGCCAGTTTGCCTTGTTTGTCGTAAATCTTTGCCCTCATAAAGGCTTTATAAAGTAGGACAAACACTCCTCGGCTACTGGCCGAGGAGGTGGAAGCCGATGGTCGGTCAACAAAGTTTTGTACAATGCGGATCCGAGCATTAATGACGTAAAGTACTTGGATACATAGAGTCATTACACATAATTTGTGATTTTACTATGGATATCGATCCTTAATTCGGCCACCCGTGCCTGCATTAAGGCTCGGGGGCTACTGGGCTTCGGGCTTACTATTTACAAATATTAAAGGGGCACATCGATCCCCTGATCTGGTGTTGCCACCCGACCAGTGTCTCGGGGGCTACTGCATTGCCTGTCCAATGCAGAAAATTTTAAGTGTAATATAGTTTCCGAGGAGATTTTGATCCTTAGGTTGGTCGGCCGCACCCAACCTGAGTCTCGAGGACTGAGCACGCCGCTTTTTGTGTCCCGAAGTATTTTGCCGAGCTACGACTTGATCCTCAGACCGATTTTGCAAATCAACCTGAGTCTCAGCGGCTACTGGGATCAGCGGTCTTATGTCATCCTTCATGTGCATCTCGGGTTTTAGACCGATACCCACCTTGAGGGCTACTGGCTATATATCTCGGCAGAGAATAAATTGCACCAATCAAAAATATTGACAAAAATTGGCCCACATTCGGGGTGGTGCACCACCTCGGAAGCAGTCCGTCATAAAGCTCGGGCACTAGTGGCTGGCTCCATTGAGGGCATTTCTGGCATTAAGCTCGGCTAAACTCCTTCAAACTTCTTTGAACCGAGGTGATTTACGACACCTCGGATACAGTTCGGCATTGGAGCTCGGATATAGTCCGGCGTTGGAGCTCGGATACAATCCGGCGTTGGAGCTCGGATACATAGTCTGACGTTGGAGCTCGGATACAGTCCGGCGTTGAAGCTCGGATACATAGTCTGGCGTTGGAGCTCAGATACATTCCGGCGTTAGAGCTGGGAAGCGGTCCGGCGTTGGAGCTCGGCTACAAAAGATACCTCGAATGTAGTCTGGCGTTGGAGTTCGGACGCAAGAGGACGCTGCCGCCTGGGAACAACTTCAAACCTGAGGTGTGGCATAAAAATAACAAGGCATTGATAAAGGCCGGAAACTTAAAGGGGCTCCTCGGATACCAGACGTGTAAACTCGTGAATGCATTTCAGTGATCCTCAAGATCGAAGAAGAGAAGATTTGTTGAACTAGTTTTCAAGACCGACGACCGAAGATGAAGAACGGTTCGGAAGAATCAAGGAGCGTCCCTAACTTGAAGACCGGTTCAGGGGGCTACTGACGGTGTCCTGGACTAGGGGGTACTCACGACATCATCTCCCGATCTGTTAGATTGGGCCGAGGACCCCCATGGCCGTATACTCATGGGCCAGTTCGGGCAGCTGCCGCATACAAGGAAGATTCCACAAGACTTGGGGATCAAGACAAGGACTCCTCCCCACCGGTGTATTTGGCTAGGAGTCTTGTTATCTTAGGCCTCTGGTGCATTATATAAACCGAGGCCAGGCTAGTCGATAGAGGATATACATACAATCATACCATAGGCTAGCTTCTAGGCTTTAGCCTCTCCGATCTCGTGGTAGATCTACTCTTGTACTATCCATATCATCAATATTAATCAAGCAGGACGTAGGGTTTTACCTCCATCAAGAGGGCCCGAACCTGGGTAAAACATCGTGTCCCCTGCCTCCTATTACCATCCACCTTAGACGCACAGTTCGGGACCCCCTACCCGAGATCCGCCGGTTTTGACACCGATAGTGGCGCCACGACCTCGCGAGCCACTGGTGCTCTACCTTGCTGCCACCCCGTACTCGGCTAGTGTGGCCCTGGTGGCGGTTCGGGAAGAACACCAAGCCAAGGGCACATTGCATCGTACCACGCCCCCAGCAAAGACGAGGAAAGACCATAAGGGCGCCACAAGGGACGCAGCAGCAGCGGCAGAGGATCAGGCTCGGCAGGACGACGCCCCCAAACCCGCGAAGACTTCGGCAAGCGACCAAGCATCGGGGGCTCTACCCCCTCAGGAGACTCCCCAGCTTCCAGAAGACGCAAACCTCGTCAGCACACCAACCCTCATCAAGCACCCCGTATACTTCGTCAGCACAGTGTTGAGGGACGCACGAGCGCGATACCCCATGCCTTAGAAGCTCCTACTTGCACTCCTAGTGGCCTCGCGAAAGCTGCGGCACTACTTGCAGGGCCACCCCATCAAGGTCGTCTCATCTTACCCATTGGAGAGAGTTCTTAGGAGCCCTAACTCTGCCGGAAGAGTCGCTGAATGGAACATCGAGTTACAAGCATTCTAGCTCGAGTTTAGTACCACCATAGTCATCAAGGGGGCTGCACTTGCTGATTTCTTGGTAGAGTGGACAGGTGCCCCAGCGTTTGAAGAAGGTGAAGACCGGTCCCTCTCGCTGGGAAGCGAGGCGCCTAACGGCTAGGTCATGTATTTCGATGGTGCCTTCGCGCGTTAGGGTGTGGGGACTGGAGCAGTACTCATCTCGCCCACTTAGGACAAGCTCTACTACGTCGTGCAGCTCTGCTTCTAGCAGGGCGAGAAGGTTTCCAACAACATTGCAGAATATGAGGGCCTCATAGCTGGCCTGAAGGTTGCAGCGGCGCTGGGGGTGAAGCGTCTCACCATTAGGGGCGGCTCACAACTCCTTGTCAACTTCTCCAACAAGGTATACGAGCCGAAGGACGAGCACATGGAAGCATACCTCACGGAGGTGCGCAAAGATGGAGAAGCAATTTCAAGGCCTGGAATTGCAGCACGTGCCCCGAGGCACCAACAAGGAAGCATATGGCATCACTAGAAGAGCATACAAGCGACAGCCCCATGAGCCTAGCGTCTTCGAGTAGCGGCTCTTCAAGCCATCAGCAACGCCGCCGCTTTCAAGAGTAGCTCAGCCGCGGGAGGAACTCCCACAGCCGCCATCCTCAGGAGCCCTAGCCTGCGGCCCGACCTCAGGAACGCGCCTACTCCTGGCGCTCGAGCCCTAGGAGGGATGCTGGACCAAGGAATTCAAGGAATACCTGATACAAGGGGCGTTGCCAGAGAAGGAGGAGGACGTGGAACGCGTGGCCCGTCAGGCCACGACATACTGCATCCAGGACGGTGAGTTATACAGAAAGCGACCAAATGACATTTCATTGCGTCGCATCTCCAGGGAACGGGGGAAAGAGCTGATAGCTGACATACACGGTGGAGACTGTGGGCACCACTCGTCGTCGCGAACCCTCATCGGCAAGGCATTCCGAAGTGGATTCTACTAGCCTACGACGCTCAACGCCGCGGCTGAGCTGGTGAGGTCCTCCAGAACATCCCACTCTCATGGTTGTTCGCGGTCTGGGGGCTGGATATTCTGGGCCCGTTCCCTTGGGCGCCTGGGGGCACTACAAAAAAATACACTTCTGTGATAATACGTGTTTGTCACAGTAGGTCATGTTTTCTATCATGCATGTACATCCATGACAAATTTATAACAGAATCAAGATAGTCATACTTGTGCTGTCGTAGAAGTGTTCCATGACATTGCCAAAATTATCATCACGGAAGTGTCCACTTCCATGACGATAAATCGCGCGTCACAGAAGTGCTTTCGTCAAGGGTGACCGACATGTGGCATCCATCGTAACGGAACGCCGTTAAGCTATCGGGTCAGATTTTGGATCCAATAACCCGTTAACAGCCACGACCAATGCCGATTTTCCACGTGTAAAATTCTCATTGACTGACGGATCCACGCGTCAGCTCCGCGTTGGCACAGGTGTCACTCATCCAACGGTTGAGATGGGCCTATGATATGTTGGCACGTGGACCGGCCCAAAAGTGGCCCACAAAGATTAAATGGGCCGGCCCAACCGAAGGCCCATAAGATTTAGCGGACCATAATGGGCCGGCTCAGCTAAAGGCCCACAAAATTTAGCGGACCATAATGGGCCGGCCCAGCTAAAGGCCCACACAATTTTGCAGACCATAATGGGCCGGCCCAGCTAAAGGCCCACAAGATTTTGCGGACCACAATGGGCCGGCCCAGCTAAAGTCCCACAAGATTCTGCCGACCATAATGGGCCGGCCCAGCTAAAGGCCCAACATTCTCTGTCAAATCGGCCCGTCAACGACCTATCCTTAACTTGTCATCAACGCGGCCCATGGTCACTTATGGCCCATTAACAGTCCTCTAAGTAATTGGGCCGAATTACGGCCCAGTGTATTTCCGGCTTGTTAAAGGTCCAGCTTCATTTGGACCCATTTACAGGCCATCAAAACTTTCGGCCCATAAATGACCGTGAAGGATTTAGGTCATATTCGGCCATGTCTGACATTCGGCCTGTTAGAGGCCCACTATAGCTTTGGGCCACTTTCGGCCTGTTGTCATTTTTGGCCTGTTAACGCCGGACGTAAACCATGGGCCATATGTGGCCCAACATCATATAGGGCCCATTAACGACCCATATAAAAATGACGATAATCTAGCCCGACCGAAGTTCTGGCCTGCTAAAGGCCCGTGTATTAGGTTGGCGCATTTACGGCCCGTCCAAATTTTGGCCTGTTAAAGTCCAGTGGGTTATTTGGCACAATCAGGGCCCAATCTCACTTTCGGTCTGTTAAAGGCCCATGTATTTTATGGGCTCGAGATATTTACACCTGTAAACGGCCTATTTTTACTGAGGGCTCAAATTATGTTTAGGCCTGTTAAAGGCCCACTATGGACACAGGCCTACCAGAAAAATATGAAAGCTTATGCTGATTTAGGCCCAGATATTTTTAGTGGGCTGCATGCCAATTTCGGCCCGTAATCGTTTTTAGCCCAATTGGAAAGGGCCCGACGAATGTTGGCATGTTGGGCTCCTACGAAGCTTTCGGCCGAATACATTACTAAGATAAACCTACACTATACAAAAATAGCATCGTAATTACTACAGCCTGAGGCAGCATCGTAAATGTTGTATCACAACAAAATAAATTCCAACCATACAACAAAAGGCATGTTGGCATAAAGTTTACAGTCCTTCCAGATAAAGCACCATCAGATGTATAGAAGCACAGATCATTTGACCTGAGTGCTAATGTTTCAGGTTGTAGAATCTGATGGAGCAGCACGATCTCCACCTTTTTCCGCCATTGCTCTTGAACAACGAAGCGAATGTCAGATATCTGGTTTCAAAACCATTCATATCTTGACGACATTTCTCAACCACTATTCTTGTTTCCGAAACAATGTCCATTAGGGATTGGACTTGTGTCTGGAGCACAGATATATCACTCTGTCTAGCAGGAAGATTTTGTTCAGTAGGCGATTTGAACGAGGTTACCTTGACAACCAACCCAGAATTACGCAGGAAGGTGTTTTTTGCATTGTTAGTGGAGAGATACTGACGCACTGCAGCAAGAGGTGACATTGTGCCTGTAGTAGCCTCGTCACCTTCAGGTGGTTGTGGCTGTTCAATCATTTGTTCCATAGCTTCTTGAATGTTTGAACTTGTAGATTAGTGTACCAGATAAGTTACTAATGAGACAAAAACAAACAAAGTAGGTTAAACTTTTATACATAACTTATTTTGGTGAACTACTGTAATACATTAGCATGTATTATAGTGCCAACTACATAATAAAATCACTTTTGGAACATATGTCCATGTAGCATGCCTACTGTATTGTCTATTTCCTCACATTCGTTGACATCTAAGGATAAAGAGACATGGTTTAAAGTAGGATGAACATAGTATGGCATCATTCATATCATGGGCAAACAGATATAAAACAAACAGGCTATTTTATCATTATGTGCGCACGTGAACATAACAACTAGATTACAGATCAAGACCAAAAGAATATCCTTCATCTCTTTTAAACCATGTAAGGTGAAATGATACGTTAAGACAACTATGAATAAAAGTGAATAGAGTAACTGACATTGGCTGCAAACCAAGTAGTTAAATGAACACATCACAGTACCAATCAGTTCAAGGCAGGAGGAGTAAGGACTTACAACAGTGGCTTGAACTGGTGTGCGCATGCCCTTCATCTTGCTGGTGTGGCAATCCTTGAAGATTTGCACTGCATTCGGTTCAGGTTCTTTTTGGTCCGCACGGGATTTCCTCTGTATTTGGAACAAGTCAATATAGATACGATAATATGGCACAAAAAAAGAAGGAAGTAGCAGCTATTTACAAGAGCCTCGCAGTGTGCAATATAGCTACGAGATCATGTGGTATGTTGGAATTTCACTTTAGAATGGTTGGTTTTGTTCTTGTCACATCCCTACTTCTGGTCTGCTTTGGTTTAGCTAGTCTTGTGTTGCATCATGTTTAAATTTCTCTTAAACCTGAAATGGGGATCAATAAACCCCAGCACCCCCCTGAAAATACCAGGTTCAACTGAAAAACATTTCAATGAATCCAAAATGCCCTTCACAAAAGTTCATCATTTTTGAATTGGTCTAGAACCTCTTCCAAAAATGGTGCACATTTTCTAGGCCATTCTGGATTTTTGAATTAAATTATATAGTATTTGCATTTGGGCATTTAATTGCTAATAATATTTTAAATGCTCAAATAATCACAAACTGAACTGTTTGCTGTTGGAAATATTCCAAAGAGTGACATGGAGCAGTTTCATGAATTTTGGAGATACCCTATCATTTTTAATAAAGCCAAACACAATTACAGAAAATAGAAAACATAAAAGGAATGTTAGAGAGAGGAGAAACCTTACCTGGCGCATACCTCCTATGCAGCCCACTAGACAGTCCAGCCACCTGGCGGCCTAGCCCACCCGCAGCAGCCAGTCACCCCCTACCTTGCGCCAGAAGGCAGGGGCGCGTGCTCGCCGTGCGCCGGCCACGCGCCGGCCACCTCCTGCCTTCCTTCCTGTCTCCCCGTCGCCCTGAGGACACCACGCGACCCCCTTGACGCTCTCTCACTCTCCCTCATCCTCACTATCTCCCCTGGACCTCTCTCTTTCACCACCGAACGGAGCCGCCGCCACCGTCATCGTTCGCCGCTACCACCGACCTCCCCACGCCCATCCGGATATGCCACGAGCTCCACCTCGACCCCCGCATCCTCTGCACCAAGCCAGGAGGCGCCAGGAGCTCCGTGACGATGTCCCCAACCCCTTCTTCCTCCTCGGGTCGCCGGAGATCCCCTTCGCTGCCCGCTTGCTCCGACGCTTCCCCGAGCCATCCGACACCGCCAAACGACGCGTTGTGAGCCCCGCCGCCTTTCCCCCCTGTTCTCTCTCGCTTGTTCGTCCCCTAGTCATACTTGCCACCGCACCCGTGAGCTACCCGCCGCCATCCATGTCGCCGCCGAGCCCAGAGCTCGATTCACCCAAAGCCGAGCACGTCTGCGTGCTCAGCAGCCCCCCAGAAAGTGAACGCCACCACCCAAGCCTCTCGCCGTGCACCCTAGCCTCGTCCCGCTCGAGCCGGTGGCTCCGGCCGCCGCCAAGCTCCCCGCCGGCGGCGTTACCAGCCACCCCATGACCAACGGCCTACGCGGTTGGATGCGGCGCACCTTCAGCTACCCGTAGATGCAAACTACGCGCAAAACCGAGCCCCGTAGCGGGTTTCCGGCGAACTTCCGCCGCCGATCTGGTCGTCGCCGGCCTAAGTCCGACGATGATGACGTGGCGACGTTATTAGCGGCTAATCCCCCAATTAGCAGCCTAGCAGACACTGACAGCGGGCCCCACCACAGGGTCAAACCCCAGTCAGCGCTGGATTTGACTGTGGGTTAGTCCCTGTGTCAATGACACGCGGGTCCCACCAGTCAGGTTTGACCCTGGTCAATTCGGCTGACCTGCTGACGCAGTAGTGACACAATCCTGATGTCATTAATGATTTTCTGGATTTAAAATAATCCAGAAAATTCCAGAAAATAGCCAAAACTTAAAAAATTCATATAAATTCAACCGTAGCTCAGATTGAAATAATTTATATATGAAAAATTATCAGAAAAAACCAATCTATCCATCTGTACCATTTTCATGCATGTTAGAACAACTTATGGCTGCTGTTTAGGACAAACTAAGTGAATGTCATTTGAATTTTAACATATGGGGTTTGAATTTGAACCTAGGGTTCAAACCAACTTCATTTAATATGGTTGCTAGTTGCATTAGTTCAATCAACAACATATTGCCATGTCATGAGCATGCATCATATTGTTGCATTGCATTATTGTGTTTCTTCCTTGTTTGCCGGTATTGTCCCCTCTCAGTAAACGTGGTTCCGACGATGAGTTCGATGACACCGATGAAGAGCTATACTATCTTCAGAAGTGCCAAGCAAGGAAAACCCCCTTGTTCATTCTGATACAATCCCACTCTCTCGCTCCTGCTCTCTTTTACTGCATTAGGACAACAACAATTCATCTGTTACTTGCTGCGGTAGATGAACCCCTTATCCCCTGCATGACCTGTCATTGCCACAGTAAATAGATGAAACCCACTAGCATGAGTAGGAGTTGTTTGAGCCCTGATGTGCCTACTCATTCATGCTTATTTGTCATGCCTGCTACTGCTTAGAGTTGAGTCAGGTCTGATTCATCAGGGATGAATTAGAACAGTGATGAAAATGTCCTACTGTGTGTGAGCTAAGTGTGTGAACACGATTTGGTAAAGGTAGTGGTGAGAGGCCATGTTGGAGTACATGGTGGGTTGTCTCATTGAAACCGTTCTTAGGAACTGAGTTCTGTGTTTGTGATCCATGAACAGCTACTACCACACATTGGGCCCGAAACCAATGGACCCTCTCGACTTATTAACTGCCCTTGTCCTTTGTCCAGGAGTTGCAACTAGTTTCTGGTGTTTGTAGGATATGTGTTGGCGGCCGTGCGTAGCGCTGACCCTAGGGGTGGGCTATGATGCGGTAGATACACCGTGGCATGGTGTATCGGGCGCCCGTTTGGTGTCTCGGGAACCCTGCACACATCGTTTGGGGCTGTGAGCGAAACTCCGGCCGGATCTCCTCGCGGATGGAACCCGAATAGGCGATAAACCTAGACTAGAGACTTGTGTGGTTAGTCAGGTCATGGCCGACTCCCTCGCCAGGATTCCGCTTGAAGGTTGCCGAGATACACGTCATGTACATGGTGGTAAGTGGCGAGAGCGTGTGTGAAGAAGTACACCCCTCCAGGGTTATAAATGATCTATTCGAATAGCCGTGTCCGCTGTAAAGGACTTTTGGGTTGCCTATAACAGTTCATAGACAAGTGAAAGTGGATACTCTAAAACTCGCAAGATAAGTGTGAGTGCTATGGATGGCCTTCTCGTAGGGAGACGGGAGCGGATCCATAGTGGTGTATTGAATGGTGAATATGTGGACTCGTGTGCGCCACCTCAAAGAGTTGCTTGCAGTCGTAGTTCAGGTTAGCCACTGAGTCAAAGCTGGCTTGCTGTAGTTAAACTCCACCACCCCCTTTGTTTATACCGATGCATATGTAGCTAGTTCTGATGTAAGTTTTGCTGAGTACTTTTGTACTCACGTTTGCTTAATTTATGTTTTGCAGAGAGACTTCGGTCTCGCTAGTGATTACGTGTGGACTTCGACGTTTAGCTTGATACCTCAGCTACGATATTGTGCCCTCGGTAGGATCTGGTAGATAGTCAGGCTTCTTAGCCTTTTCCTTTTGTAGATGTCTGTACTCAGACATGTTAAGCTTCCGCATGTGCTTGATTTGTATGCTATGATTGTTGGGTCATGAGACACATGTTTGTAATATCTCGCTCCTCGGAGCCTAATGAATAAATACTTGAGTTGTAGAGTTATGTTGTGATGCCATGTTGTATTTACACATATCGAGCATATTGTGTATGATTGAAATGCTTGGTAAGTGTGGGATCCGACAATCTAGTTGTTTATCCTTGGCAGCCTCTCTTATGGGGAAATGTAGTCTAGTGCTTCCATGAGCCATAGTAGTCTGCTACAGCCCGGTTCACCGGAGTCCTATTAGCCCAGCACTACTGCTCAGGACACTTGACTGGCTGGCATGTGTTTCACTTCGTTCATGTGTCTGTGCCTTCGGGGAAATGTCACGCGGTGACATCCGGAGTCCTGCCTAGCCTGCTACAGCCCGGGTTCCGGGAGTCCTGTTAGCCCAGTGCTATAGGCCGGATTCACATGCCGCTGACCGACATGCTCGATGTGATTCATGTATGCATGTCCCCATAGGTTAGTGCCGCTTTGGTTTCACGACTAGCCATGTCGGCCCGGGTTCTCTGTCATATGGATGCTAGCGACACTATCATATACATGAGCCAAAGGCACAAATGGTCCCGGGCCATGGTAAGGCGACACCCATGGGAATACCGTGCGTGAGGCCACAAAGTGATATGAGGTGTTACCGTCTAGATCGATGTGACTTGGAATCGGGGTCCTGACAGCTTTGGTATCAGAGCCTGACTGCCTGTAGGATTACCAAGCCAAACTGGTCGAAGTTGAGTCTAGAAATGCTTTAGTTATATAAGGGAATTGATTGTGGGAGGGAACGTAAGGCTCTTTTTACTCCTTGTACCCTATGTCCTTCTGATCTAAGTCAACCTCTTCCTTTCTACGGGGGTTAAGAACTAGGCATCTCTTCTATCTCTCAGGATGACGTGTTACTAAACCGTAGTTTCCTAGCATTGTTGAGTTCAAGCCTCAGTTCAGTTCCTACTACTTCCATATTGTAACACCCCGGATATGACTTTCCCAATTTGTACTCCAACTCTTGTCGTTTCCGGCGTTAAGTTATTTTATTTTCTCGGGTTTGGGTTTTTGTCTCCGTGTGTTGTTTCCGTTGTGATGCATCTCATATCATGTCATCATGTGCATTGCATTTGCATACGTGTCCATCTCATGCACTCGAGCATTTTCCCCGTTGTCCGTTTTGCATTCCGGCGCTTCGTTCTCCTCCGATGGTCATTTCTACCTTTCTTTCGTGTGTGGGGATTAAACATTTCCGGATTGGACCGAGACTTGCCAAGCGGCCTTGGTTTACTACCGGTAGACCGCCTATCAAGTTTCGTACCATTTGGACTTCGTTTGATACTCCAACGGTTAACCGAGGGACCGAAAAGGCCTCATGTGTGTTGCAGCCCTACACCCCTCCAAGTTGGCCCAAAACCCACCAAAACCCTCTCCATCATCTAGAGCGTTCGATCGCGATCGCGTGGCTGAAAAGCGCACCTCATTCTGAGTCTCCTAGCTCCCTCTACCTATAAATAAGTGCCTCCCCGTCTAAATCCGGAGGAAACCCTAGATCCCTCCCTCTCCTCGCGCGCCGGACAAAAACCCCGCCGCCGGACATGTCCGTTTCGTCCTGCCGCCGCGCCCAGCCAGTCCGCGCGTGACGCGTGTCCCTCC